>NW_017732086.1:365933-377248 GCF_001890085.2 Hipposideros armiger
AAAAAAAGGAAATGAAATGTTAACCTTTTCCAAAAATGTATTTTTAAATTAGTTATCAAAGTCAAAGCACAGAAATCATCAAGCGTATGGTCTGTCTGAAATCTTTAACACCAAGATAATGACCAATACTAATTATTTTCATTTTCTACAATTTATGTTACCTATATTTCCTAAAGCATTTATGCAACTATCTTCAAAAATAATTTCTTCAAGTAGATTCACTACATATTATTGATGATTTTTAATCATTTAAAATATTTTGTATAGTCAGAGATATATGCGTATTTCCTAAATGGTCCTAAGCCTGTGACAGAATATTTTAGCAATTCTTAATTACACCTTAAGGGGCTGCATTAACCATACATAACTAATACAGATATTTTCACTTTGGTTTCTTTTCTACTTTTTCATGAAACAAAACAGCAGATATGTAAACTAATAATTGTAATTTAGTAGGATTAGAAAGTAAAAGAGGGCCAGCCGAGTGGCACGTTGGTTAAGAGTTGGCTTGGGATCCAGCTCTGAGCAGCAGGGCACCAGTCTGGATCCCACATATGAGGGCCAGTGACACTGCCCTCCACAGCTAAGATGGTGAACAACAGCTCGACCTGGAGCTGGGCTGCCATGAGTCGCCAGTGACAGTGTAGGCTGCTGTGGCGCTACAGTGGGCTGCTGTAAACTACCGTGAGCGGCCGGCAGCCAGCGTGAGCTGCCAAGAGCTGCTGTGAGGATCTGCCTCACCCGGGAAAAGCGCAATGATAATACCAACATGGACCAGTGAAGCGATGTCCTCCACAACTAGACTGAAGAACAAAAGAACACAACTTGTCTGTTCCCCTTCTCTTATTCCCCAATGCTGTTCCCTTCCCCCAAGTCCCCAATAAAAAATCTTTAAAAAAAAAAAGAAAGTACTAGAGGGTAGCTGGGTGGCTCAGCTGGTTAGGGCACGTGTTCTTAAGAACAAGGTTGCTGGTTCGATTCCCGCATGGGATGGTGGGCTGCGCCCCCCCACACACACACTCCCCGCAACTAAAATTGAACATGGCACTTTGAGCTGAGCTGCCAACAGGCAGATGGATGGCTCAGTTGATTAGGGCATGTGCTCTGAACAACAAGGTTGCTGGTTCGACTCTCACATGGGATGGTGGGGGGCGGCCCCTGCAACTAGATTAAAAACAGTGACTATACTTGGAGTTGAGCTGCGCCCTCCACGACTAAGACTGAAGGACAACAACTTGACTTAGAGCTGATGGGTCCTGGAAAAACACAATGTTCTCCTTCCCAATTCCCCAATAAAATCTAAAAAAAAGAAAAGAAGAAAAGAAAGTGCTAGATAGCAGGGGACACAAAGGATTATGAACAGTGGTGTACTCGAGCTGGATCATAAAAGTTTACCACATTTAGGAGTAGGGATGCGTGGTATGGACACCAAGTTGGCCCCAATTATTTGCACCTCCCAACATTCACATCCTTGTGTAGTCCTCCCCCTACAAAACAGAATCTTACGGAAATGATGTAACTTTTGATGCTAAGTCTTAAAAGACCTGGAGGTTCTTTCTGTCTTGCTTTCTCTTGATCACTCACTCTGGAGGAAGCTAGCTAGCTGTCATGTGAAGATACTTAAGAAGCTCTACAGAGAGGTCCACGCAGAGAAAAACTAGAGCTTCCTGACAACAATAATACTAACTTGCCAGGTATGTTGTAAAACACTCTAAGAGTAAATCCACTCTAAGAGAAAAACTTTCAGATGATGGCAGCCCAAGCCAACAACTTCACTGCAACCACATGGGACTCTGAGCCAGAGCAAACCAGCTAAGCCACTCCCAGATCCCTGACCCACAGAAACAAAGTAAGATAAACTATTATTGCTGTTTTAACCTGTTACGTTTTGAGAGTAATTTGCTGCAGAACAACAGATTTAATTTGATGAATATATAGAGTACAAGACATATAAGGAGGAGAACAGCATGTGCAAAAAAAGCATAGAGCAGCGGTTCTCAACCTGTGGGTCGCGACCCCTTTGGGGATCAGACGACCCTTTCACAGGGGTCGCCTAAGACCATCGGAAAACAAAGAGGTATTTACATTACTATTCATAACAGTAGCAAAATTACAGTTATAGAGTAGCAACGAAAATAATTTTATGGTTGGGGGTCACCACAACATGAGGAACTGTATTAAGGGGTTCGCGGCATTAGGAAGGTTGAGAACCGCTGGCATAGAGGGATGATATAGCCAAGCAAGTTTGGGTAAGCAGCTCAAGATGGCTAAAGAAAAGAGATGTGGCCAGGGAAGCATGCAGAGACCAGGATCAGAGACTGTCTTCTGCCCAGCTAAGGAATTTGGTCTTTTTAGCCCTTGGCCAAGTAATGAGTAGGAGAAGCTATGCAAGTAATTCAGCAGAGAAATAACAACTAGATTCAAAGTTTAAAAGAAATACTGAGTTTCAGTAGATATTTAATACTGGGGAGGAGGGTTCTATGACTGGACGATCTTGCAATACAAAGATCAGTTACAATCTTCTTTTAACAGTGCAAGAGGAGAAATGAACAGTTTTAGCGTAAAACTGCTCTGGGGCACATTAGTATTCACAGCCAAAGAGTTCACAGCCATCTAGGTTCCCACTAGCTGAGGCCATTAAAGGTGCATCCACAGAGTTGATCCCCTCCCACAGAGGGGAGACAGAGACCTTTCAGGATCATCCTCACCATCAAGTCCCTTCCTATTCTATTCTGCAGGGTGCTACAGATGCAAATCCTCGTAACTGGTTAATGCTACTCCCTAACCATCAGGAGCTGTTGGCCTATCAAGAGGCTAAAAGCAATTGCTGAATCCAAATCACTAGCTAAATGCCACCACTCCCAACTCCACTCCACCATTCCATCCAGGGTAGGTCTTTCGTCAGAGCCCTAATTACTCTCATTCCTGCAGCTCACCTTCCACTAAAACCATATGAACTCGGAGACCCCCACAAGTTACCAGGGACCGCTACTGACTCTCAATGTTGCTGACTTAAAGCCAGCAAACATTTTTATTTTTAAGACTCTAGATTTTCACTTCTTATCACAATATATTTATTCACAAACAAAATTAGGACTCTGATACAATGATTTCAATTACATAATTTCAAATACAAGTAAAACCGAACTACTACACTGGATTGTTCAGGGATACATTCATCACTTTCAAAGCGCAAACAAATAATATCCATAAAAAGCAGGAGAGTGGTTATCTCTGGGGAGAAGAGAGGGCAAGTTTCTGACTGAGACAAAATGCAGGAAGTAAGAGGGCTTGCTGGGGTGCTGCATTGTTTCCGTTTTCACTCTGGGTAGTGGTTACACAGGGTTTGGCTTTAATGTTATTCATTAGATCTCATGTACTTTTCTGTATATTACATTTCTCAATAAAAATGTTTATAAAAAGGCAAGACCCCTTGACCAACAAAAATGTTTAAAAAACACAACAAATACGAAAAATAACACACAGAAAATCCACTAAAGACAATTTAAACACATACGTAATTTATGTATGTTTAAAAATGTTTCTGCCCCACCGGCAGAATCTTTCTCCTAATCAAAACTAATATTATTTGCCTCCTAAAGTGCACAAAGTTTATTAAACTATCACATCTACTGCTGGTAAGCATGGTAAAACTGGTTCTTAAACTCTAATGTGATCACTGTAAAGCAATTTGACCTTTTGATCCAGGAATTCTTTAAATCTCTTAAATTGAAACATAAGAAGAGTTACAAGCATGAAGATCTTACCCTCAATGTTTAACAGCCAGAAGAAAAATTGAAACCAACATAAATAACAGAACACTGGTTAAGAAAACTATGTAGCTCTACTTGAGGTACTATAAGTTCTCCTTTAACTTCATAATCATGATTACTACAGTTATATTTTTTTTAAAAATCTTTATTGAAAATGTATATTACATATAAATATTTACATATAAAATAATTATATAGGATTTCCTTCAAAATAATAGGCGAGGGTATGAATGAAACAAAATCAGTGGTCAGTTGCTACCAGCTGAAACAGAGATGAGTACAAGTGGGGGGTTGGGAGGTGGGCTTCCCTGTACTAGTCTCGTATCTGATGTTATATTTGAAATTCTTCATAATAAAACTTCTTTTAATTGGGGGGAAATTAAGATGATGAGCTGGAATTATATATTTGAATCTTTCTATGCTAAGAAAAAAATATTAAGGGATGGAGGAAAGGAAAACAAATCAAAATCCTATGTTTATACTAAGAAGTCTTCGGTATATTTTATTTCCAAACTTTCTCTGTTTTATTACTTCTATAGTTTAAAAAGTCATAGTCAAACTTTGAATTGAGAAAAACTACTTCGCTATTTGCTCTTTTGAAAATAAGTTAATCAGTTTCTAAATTCCAGTTAACTGGCGATTCCTGATTCCATCTTCTAAGACAGATACAGCGAATTATTTTTCTTTTCAGCACTTACTTCACATTCTTCCCCGGCTTTTCAAGCTACAGTTTTACAGCAGTCCTATTTTGAAACCTAGTTTTCTTCTGCTGCATATTTATGTATTCAATGCTAAAACCGGCATTTTGGTACTTTATATTTTAGCTAAAAACACAGTTCTTGTCTTTTCTTTTGGAGACAGTTAAAAAGAAACAAATACTGTAAAACCTTGGATTGCGAGTAACTTGGTTTGCATGTGTTCTGCAAGACGAGCAAACATTTCTATTAGGTTGGTGTAAAAGTAATAGCGGTTTTTGCCATGACTCGTAATGGCAAAAACCGCTATTACTTTTGCACCAACCTAATAATACATTTTAACTTGGTAAACGAGCGATGTCTTGCAATACAAGTAGTTTGTTTCCGGAATGAATTATGCTCACAAACTGAAGTATTACTGTATAGACATTTTATGCATGACTATATTGCTACTCATAAACTACTGATTAACTAATACCATAATGAGTATTATACTCATCTGAAAATTTAAGTTACTCTGTAATTATACTAAAACGTGTGTGTGTGTGTGTGTGTGTGTGTGTGTGTGTGTTTCTATCACCATAAAGGAAATCTAAATACAGAGAATCAATTTTAAAATACACTTACCAGGATGATTAGAAATGGGAGGCTGGAATGCAAGCTCATTGTGAACTGTCCCTAAAGAAAAGACAATAAAAATCCCATTTTTATTTATAAAAGTTCACCAATGCTAAAACTTTTAATAAACCTTACTTAAATATAACTATCATACCTTAAGAGTTGTTTAGATCAAGCTCATGCAATGTCTAACAATTTAAAAGCTTAGTTTAGATTACTTTATAATTATAATAAGTAAATAGTCTTGAATTATTTTTATGGATATTTAATAACTAACATTTTAGTGCTATGTGCCTAGTGTTGTTAAGCAATTTACAATAGTACATGCAAAATTTATTGCAAACTAAAAATAAATTATTCATGTAACATGTAACACAGTATAATTTATAATGCAATATATAATAATAATTCAAATTGTTAGGTCCATTCTAAAAACAAGTGTTTACAGTTCATTAAATTAAGGGTATTTCCATAATATAACAGTAGCTAACATAATTGAGAGATTATTATGAGTTAAGACATTATACTAAACATCTCACATGAATCACTGCATTTACTTCTTACAACATCCTTTGAGATAGATACAACTATTACCACCCTTAAGGCTTAGCAAGGTTAAATAACTTGACAATGGTCACACAGCTAGTTAAGGGTCCAAACTCAGAACCCTTAACCACTATGCTGACCCAAAGTATCCATTAAAAAGTATATTCTTTTAAGACATGGAAAAACAGTAACATAACAACAACAACAACAAAAAACAGGATATAACAATATATATAGACAGTATGATCCCCTTCTCCCCCCAAATTTACATACACCCATTTATATGACTGCAAGGAAAATATGACAAAATATCAGGAGTGGGTATCTTTGGGTAGTAGGATTCTGGATAAATTTTATTTTCTTATTTACACTCTTCTGTATTTTCCAAGTTTTCTTTGGTACTATTAATCTTATATTGGAAGAAAAAAAGATTTAATATGTATGAAAGATTTATACTCTTGGTTTTACTAAACCAAATGAACAATGTTCCTACTCTGCCTGAAACTTCAAGCTATGGTTAATCAGTAGGGTATCCCTCCCAATCAAGTCTGCGCAGAGTAATGACAGATTCAACGCCTGAGTCTATGGTATGCTGAATACTATGGTAAGGGAAACCGTGAGATCTTGACACTCCAGGGGTTTCAATCCACTTAGAGTGGATATACAGATACACATGAGATTGAAGAACATATACAAAGCAAACAAACAAATGAATGGAAATCAATGTGGTGTTAATGAAACATTAGCAACAGAGAAATAAATGTATTTAGTAAACGTGACTCCTCTAAAACAAAGGTATGATAATCATAAAAAATAAATACTATTTACAAAAAATATTGAAAAGCACTAATCATTTAATAAAACTAAATTGTAAGATGAATAAAAGATGTGAAACCATTATTTTAAAAATAGAAGGAAAAAAAAAAAAACAAAGTCCTCAAAAAGAAAAGGCCCTTACAACAAAAACAAGAGCTTACAGTAATGTCCGGGATGGGGCGGCATAGGCGGGTGGTGCTGAAGATGGCCGTTTTGGTGGTGAGGCAAATTAGGTGTGTATGGTGCAGTCCTACTTCCAGTCCAGGTGGTAGTGCTGTCTAAAAATTAAGGCCCACATGGGTTAATTTGCTTTTATAAAGTCTGCCTGTTTTTTCTCAACGACGTAAAAGATTTTAAAAAGCATGTACATACTATGATGGTAAGTAGCTGGCTGACCAGTAAATCCATTCTGCTGCTGTCCTGGCTGAGGCCCTGAAGCTATCTGCAACAATCCTTCACTATGGCTGCCCGCCAATATAGTGGCAGGCTGACCTAGAGGAACAAGAAGACATTAACATGGTACATTTACAGATGCAACCCCATGGTTTTATACAGTAAATGAAGGACCAAATTATATCTGACCACCACAACTATAAAGATGGACAAAAAGTGGAACTCATTCATGGCCCATCAAATAAAAAACCTTGAAGTCCTCTATAAAGGCAAAACGTAAACTGAAGAAGTTCAAAATTATTCTACCTTAAGTAATGTCTAGCTAATTTTCGTGGCCTAGTTCTTCACAATACTCTTCAAATGCCAGCAAAAACCCCTATATGTCTAGCCTATCATAATAACCTCTTCAGAGGCACATCAGCTCAGCCCTGGCCACTCCATCCAGCTCTGGGCCTTTCTGATTAGGACTCCAAAAGTCCAGGCTCAAGAGAATGTTAAAAACTGGAAAGTTCATTATTATCAGCACTGGTACTGGTAATGGCAGAATGCTAGGGTTTGATAAAAGAAAAGCAGAGCAGGCAAATATTGTAAATGGAATGTGATGGGTAAGGTGAAGAAGTTAAAAAAAAAAACAAAAAACAAGCTCCACTGTCCAGTCATATAGCATTTGCTAGTAAAAAATATATACATACACATCAGACTATCAAGTCTACTTTAAAATTTTTTCATGTACTTTTAAAAACCAAGAATCACCTCCTTCCATGAACATTATCGTACTCCTGGATTTACAGGAAATTAGTTGTCCTCTCTGTATGTAATATACCAGGAGAACGAAGCTGCTTCTGGCTACTATTCGATTCAAAATCATTCTATGATATTGCTTACTGACCTACATTTTTAAGGCCCTCCCTCCCTTTTTAAGTGGAAAAGGCTTGATTTCTTCAAGTAAGCATTAATTGTCAATTGTTTATCTCATTTGGAAAGCAATGAAATTTCATAATTGTTGTCACTGGCATCACTTCCATCTTTTCTCATCCAAATTGGGGTTAATCAGAGAGAAGAGAATAAATGACCACTGCTCAAAGTATTAAAGAAGAAACACATTTTTCTACTCTCTACAAATCATGTTTCCTTAAGGCTAAGGCTATAAAATTAAATGCTAAAGAGAATATTTCAATACCCCCAAAATTATTTAAAGAAAATATTTTTAGTAACCTCCCTTCCTACTCATCCCCCCAACATTTTTGCAAGTTATCTTTAAAGGGTAATTACATTTTTACTCTTACTTTAAACAACTGTACATGCTACATACTCTTAGCTAACTTACAAAAACTGTCACTATGTAGGAGAAATTAAATGCTTTAACTTATAGATACATATTAGAAAGAAACCCACAAGGCATTCAGGTACCAAATGAACATAAACTGTAAATAAAGTAATCCACTGCAGTTATCTGTTCTGAATACTTCCATTACACAATTCCAAGTATATAAGATGAAATTAAACAATTAAATCAACTCATGTAAAATAATCTTCCAATTCCTCTATTTTAATCCAATTTCTTTTCTTTCTTTTAATTCAATCAATACACTTTCTGAGATCTAATGGAAGAAACATTTTGCCACAAATTCTAAAACCTACAATAATTACTATTCAATTGTGAAAATATATCCAAAAATTGCCAAGACAAAATTATCTGCATTTCATTCATATAGCTTTTTCTGGTCTTCATAGGACTGGGCCCCAGGGAACAGAACAGTTAAAGTGAAATCACTTTAGCAAGCATCAACAAAGGCGCGCAAATCCAACCTCCAGATAATATCAACAGAGGTAAGTAGCTGTGCTGTAGCACAAATCTGTTGTAATGGGCCTTCTTTTATTCTCCATTACCATCTACTTTGTCAACTGTATTCCCAAATTGGTAAATAAAGTACAGACAGATAACAGAGGCACCAAATGGTTAAGAGTCCAGGTTCTAAAGTAGGGCTTAACCTACATGACCCACCTAGAATATGAGACTATGCTCACGTATTTTCCGTTACAGACTATATTTGAGTCTCTACGGTGAGACTGTCATCTCAGGTAGCAAATCCAAAAGATACTGCTTTGAAGAGGTGAAATTAATTAAAGAGGGGGAAAGTTGGTATCCTTTACTTGAAAATGCCAATTATATAAATCAGTCCTCCATTTATTCCCAAGATCAAATTTCTACATTGAATCTGATCTGCTATTAAGTAAACAGAATAATGCTCCGTTTGGTAGCAGCTAATGGGTATCAGTCTAGATCTATCAACATCTAGTGCTGATAGGGGAGGGGCTTAGATACAATCTCCTGAACAACCAAGTGCAAATAACACCACACACAGGCCAAGTCTCTGCTCTATGATTAATTAAAAAAAAAAAAAAACAGCTACTCTAAGCAGCAGCAAACTGTCCAACCTTTGGTGACTGTGAAAATAAATAGCAGTATTAACAGAACCAGGTCATTATTGCCTTGATCAGGCCCCAAGAAAAGCTGGACCTAACAGCCCTGTGGCAGAGGTGGTGGCACCTCTATTGTGGGAAAAACCTTTTGAAACAGACTTCTTATTTTTTAAAAAAGAGAGAGTTAGACATGTAGAATTTAGCTTTATTTAGAAATTGACATCTATCTTGAGGGATATAAGTTATAAATAAGTCTGTCAAGATCCTTTCTAAGTTTGCACAATAGGAAACTGAGATGGCTATTATAAAGTAGTATTTTGCCAGATAAAGCAAAATAAAAACATTGATTAAAGGAAAGCTCGCAATTCCACTAACAGGTTTTTTTTTTAACGAACATCTTGGTTTAAAGCTACTTTGTTAACTACTGAAATATTTCTCTAAAATGTATCTGAAAGCTCAAAAGCCTTACCTCTGTAAGTAATAGGAGATAAAGTACAAATTAGACCATTCACTTATATCAATATTATAATCAAAATCATTACTTAAATTCCAAGTGACTGTACATCAATATAAAAATGTTTAAACTACACACACTGTTTTTTCCAGGACCAACCCAGAAACCTTATTTACCTATGAAAGATACCATAGTACTTTTAATTTTTACTTACTTGGAGTTTTCTTCCAAGTGACTACATATAAACATTCAATGGTTAGGAAAAGTCTACCTGCTGACTACATCTGACTCTACCACTCACTTGTGGAAGCCACAGGAATGTTGGGAAAGTTGGTGGTGCTGGTGGCATTAGACTCAGATGGAGCTAACAGAGCTGGGGTGCTGTATGTCTCCGACGATGCACGATTGCTTGGTGGATGCTGGATGGTTTGAATAGAATGCCCTTCAGTGGATAACGATGGCTGTCCCTCAAAGTCATGAACATATTCATCCTTCACCAACATACTTGGTGGAGCTATACAAAAAATTAAACATATTTTAAAATCATATAAGCTTCTACTCCCAGAAAAAAAAAAATCTTATAACAACACTTAAAATCAACCATAGTGTAAATAACTCTAACTCGGAATTTTTTCAATTTTTAAAAGCATTCTATTTTATCAGCAAAAACTATGTATTTAGAGGTAGTGGCATCAGATACATTTTATCAATCAATTTGACTGACTCCTTGAAATGTGAAGCTAGACTATATTCCAACAACTTCCAGCAACGGTCCTGAAGAAGTATTCCTTAGTTTCTCAATTAACCTAGAAGTAATAATCACCTTAAATATACAACATGAGGTAGACGAAAACAAAATGGCTGGGGGAAATGAATGTTCATCCAGATGAGAGGACCAAATTGAGATCGAGATACTTAGCTGTATCTTTTTGCTAATTTCACACACTATGGAAGTATGAGTGGGATCTAATAGCTATCCAATTCCAGGATCTAGAATTATTGTTAAGTAACATAGTCTTTGAAAGCGAAGTGCACTGAACGTCCCCTAAAGGGTTAGAACAAAACAGAAAAATCCTAAATAGTAAGTCAAACTCAAATTTTCTTCTAAAAACCCAATCCAAAATGATGTTTGATAAATATGTGGTGTGAAAAAGCTCAGTAACCAACATCTTATACTTATGTGGTTACACCTTACTAAGCAAAGTTACTGATACAACATAACACCTTTCTTTGAACAAATCAGGGAATAGATGGCTTTGTTGTGAGGAAAAAAGAAAACTGAAACTATATTAATAATGTCAACTGTTCGCTACCCAGAATCTCCATATTTGTTTCTGGGCTTTTGTTTTGGAGTTTGCTTTTTATCTTCAGCAAATAAATATTTACTGCTTCTGAACTAACACTACCCTAGAATTTTACAATCCACTGAACTCTATCTAATACTAGATTCTCTATTAGAGTAGTTAATTAATAGTCCATAAAAAGACATTCTCTTTTCCATTAAGAATCAGCATTAGGGCCGGCCGAGTGGCGCGTTAGTTAAGAGCTAGCTTGGGGGCTGGCCGAGTGGCGCGATGGTTAAGAACTGGCTTGGGA
>NW_017732086.1:378566-388368 GCF_001890085.2 Hipposideros armiger
GGAATCGAACTGCTGTTGCTCAGAGCTCGCACTCTTGAGTGAGCTCTTAACCAACTGAGCCACTCGGCCGGCCCCATGACCAGGATCTTTTTACCAAGATACTGATATTGCTAATACATAAGGAGAAAGTTACTGATTTTGAGGGTAGAGCTGGTCAAACTCATACTCTTCCCTTCTGCTTTTCAGCTGACTCTTTGATATGCCATCATAACAACTGAACTCTGCTTTTAAAGAAGTATGCCTCATAACTTTTTCTTGCCTAATATGTTGGCTAAACTTTCCCAAACATAAGTTTGGGGCTTCTACTAGTCTGCAGGTCTCTTTAGTCAAATAACTTAAAACATATGTTTCTTAGGTAAAACTGTTGGTATCAACAAGGATAGACGTCTGCAATATATTTTTGCCAAGAGAAAAAAAAGTAGGTTACAAAACACTATTGTACACTATGATCACATGCATGTTTAAAAAATCATATACTGTAAGTAAAAAAGCAAGGTCCAGAAAAGTGCACAATACGCTTTTTGTATAAGAAAAGGAGGGAAATAATACACATATTTTTGCATAAAGAAACCCTGGAAGGAAACACCAGAAACTAATAAAAGCGATTACCTGAGGTAGGGGGGAATGGGGGCAGGGGTGGGAGCACTTCTTTTCACTGTATACCTTTTTATAGTATTTTGATTTATGGACCATGTATTGCCTAGTCAAAAAAATAAAATTAAAAAAAAACATATAGTATATACTTTTAAAGTCCAGAAAAACAGACACCAAACTATTTAGTATTTCTCTTTACGGACTAGCATTTGACAAATTCATTCACTGAAAAAATATTTATTGAGCACCTATGTTCCAAGTACTGTTCTAGCATTTGGGACACATCAAGAAACAAGAGAAAGATCTCTGCCCCCATGGAGCTTATAGCCTTTTATAATATTTTTATATTGTTTAAATATCTAGTAGTGAGCACACATTACTCCCGCTTCTCCAAGCTGTCTCATACTGGGCAAGTTCCTTGACCTTTCCAGGCACCAGTCTCTTCATCTGATAAGGTGTGGATAATGCCACCTACTATGTAGAGATTATCATGAGAACGATGACACAATACTCGTAAATCAGTGAGCTCAGTACCTGATACAAAATGACTACTTAGTAAGTATTAGCTGTTATGATTTAACCATATTTTTAGAGTGATTGTAAAATGTTCAATGAGGGGTAAGGAATGTACAGTGAACAGAAAAGTGAGGCCACTGGGCTCATCCCGGTCTGTGCTCTTCACCACCACCAGCGGGCAGGCTGCAGCACTTGTCTGCTGATACTATCACTGTCTCATGTACCTTTTCTCTCCTCCAGCAGACTATGAGCTCCCTAAGTGGAGAAAATGCACCTTATTTATCCTATTGTCCCTGGAACCTAACACAGTACCAGGCAATACACGCTCAGTAAGTATTTGTGAAAATGAATACACAGGTCGATGTGGTCATGGAAAGTCTCACAGAAGAAACGAGACAGGCTGGATGGGCACAATCCGAACTCAAAAGTGAAGGAATTATCCCATTTTTTTTAACTTTCAGTTACCTGACATTGTATTTTTTTTTTTTTTTTGGTCCAAATCTAGAAGGAGCTGTGATAAATACCTGTTGTTTTCTGAGGAAATAAGCCTTTGAAGCTGCCCTTTATATAACCACCAGCAGGGGGATCTACAGGCTGAAGACAGCCCTAGAGCTACTAAAAAGAGGTCATCCACACACAGTCTTATCGGTAACGGCAGTATTTTAGGATAGGGTGGAGTATGAATCTTCAGAATTGAATCCCCTCACAACCACCCTCCTAGGAAGATTCTGATATAGCTATCACTACAGTTGAGAGACCCCTCACCCCCTAACACCCTCTGAGCTAAACGCTTTAATTCTCCAAAAACACGAATAGAGAATAGTGAAAAGTGGGAAGTGACATGATACCAATCAATGTCAGTGGCAGAAGACCCTTAACCAGTCTTAAAGCTACCCTTCCCAGACCATCACAACAGCTTCCAGTGTTCTCAGAAACCTACTAACCATTAACAAGTACTAAAAGGCACTAGACTCTTCCTCTATCATTAGCAACATGAAAGAAAATTGGAGAATGAAAACAAGCAGACTTTCATGCTCTTCCTAAATTTTGTTTAAGATCAGATTATATTTCTGACCCACCTCTAAGATTCTGCAACACGAGGTGCTGAGCCACTAATTTCACTCCAGAACAATGGCACACCTTTCTAAGATGATAGTGGCTCTTTATCAGAGTTTCTCTGAAAATTAAGTAGTTCCTACAGAATTTTGAGTTCATTAACATGCTCTAAGTAACAGGGCTAAAGTTTTAACAGATTTATGTTCTCAAATATTACACTAAAAAACAAAACAAAAAACAAACACACCCATCTGTTTCATTTCCCCACCTCAAAACACTTTCTCCTTTTTAAAATGAGACTAGGTTATCTGTGATCAGCATATACTCTCAAGTAGCCTTGTTTTATTTACTCAAAATGTAATCGAAGACTGGGGGCCGGCCAAGTGGCGCAATGGTTAAGAGCTGGCTTGGGACGCCAGAGGGCCCCGGTTCGGATCCCACATATGAGGGCCAGTGACACTGCCCTCTACACCTAAGATGCTGAACAACAGCTCAACCTGGAGCTGGGCTGCCGTGAGTTGCCGGCGACAGCATAGGCTGCAGCCCCTGCTGCAGTGGGTTGCCATAAGCTACCATGTGTGGCCAGCAGCCAGCATGAGCAGCCAGCAGCCGCCGTGAGCGGCCCTCCAGAAGCCAGCGACTGATCTGCCTCGCCCGTGAAGAGCGCAATGATGGTGCCAACTTGGGCTAGTGAAGCGACATCCTCCACAACTAGACTGAAGAACAAAAGGACAGCAACTTGTCTGTTCCCCTTTCCCCCAATTCCCCAGTGCTGTTCCCATCCCCCCCAATTCCCCAATAAAAATCTTTAAAAAAAATAATCTAACAAGACTGAAAAAATTTTAACATATATTTAGTTTTAAATCATTCTTTAAATTATTCATAAAAATACGTTTGGCTGAAATGAAGAAAGATGAGAATACTGGTATTTTCAAAAGATGTTATACATGATTCCAAATTACCAAACATTACAGGTATTTACTTATACCCACTTAAACTAGCTCTGTGAGATTTTCTTCCAAAATAATCAGTTTTAACCAATTCAAAAAATATTCTTTCTTTGTATGTTTTATGTTCCCTTATCATATTTTTTAGACTACTTTAGTTAATAAATAGGTCAAATCCAAAAAGCCAATAGCCTATTTAAATCCAGATTTAAATGCCAATGCACGACCACTCCCAAAAATCTACATTTCCAAAGCAGTAAGTTTTTTTCTTATAAATATTATCAGTATCCACACAAATTAATTCTAAGTCAATAAAAAACAGAGGGGACAGGATGAAGAAAACAAAGAAAGTTATAAGAAACAGGTTACCTACCATTACTCTGCAGTGTTAATCCTGAGAGATCTTAAGTTTTTTAAAGGAGAAAAAAAAATGAAACATTTATCATTACCATGAAAATGTTTTTCATTATACTTAAAATTACAAAATGTAAATATAAGCCAGATTAAAAAATTCATGAACCATTTCAAAAACAGCAGTATAAATGCTATCTGGCAATATATAAAGTATTAAATTCTATCGTGCTTTTCATCTTATTTTTCAAAAACAATATTCTAAATGGGTAAAATACCAACTATATATACTTAGTTTTAGCAGTCAAAATACAAGTTTGTTGCAAAGTTCAAATTCAAATATTTATATTTCATTAAAAATGTCTTAGTTGTAGTCCTGGGCCATATCCAAATTTATAATTTAACTTAAAATTTAAATACTATTGAGATCTTTCCCCTTTGTGCTTCTAAGAGAAAAGCAAAGTCTACTTACCAATTCCAGGTGATACAACTCGTTCATAGTGATATGGATTCACACAGACACTATCACATTTTAAATCAAATGCATACTGACAATATTTAACATGTTTTAGTTCATTTTTGTGAAGATCAGGCCACCTCCATAGACGGGCATAGATCACATGAGGAAATCCTTTCCGACCAGCCACCTAGGAAAAACAAATGACCATTTACTGAGCATCAGTTATGTATCCCACATTATGCAAGGTACTTTATACATGTTCTCATTTAATCCTTACAATTCTACAAAGTCAGTATTATAATTCCCATTTCATAAATGAGAAAAACTAAAGCTCAAAATAACTTATTTGGCCATGGTCATAAAGCAGTGGACTTAGGTATGATTTCAAGGCCCGTGCTTGGGTTTCAAAAATGCAAAGAAGCATGAGTTTGTTGCAGAAACTATGCCTAAAATCTAGAAATAAAATTTTAAATCTAATGACATAAAATTTCTGTTTTCTAGGGCCGGCCGAGTGGTGCGATGGTTAAGAACTGGCTTGGGACGCCAGAGGGCCTCGGTTCGGACCCATATATGAGGGCCAGTGACACTGCCCTCCACAGCTAAGATGCTGAACAACAGCTCAACCTGGAGCTGGGCTGCTGTGAGTTGCTGGCGATGGCGTAGGCTGCAGCCCCTGCTGCAGTGGGCTGCCATGGGCTGCCGTGGGTAGCCAGCAGCCAGTGTGAGTGGCCGTCCAGAAGCTAGCGACTGATCTGCCTCTCCCAGGAAGAGCGCAATACTTGGGCCAGTGAAGCAACGTCTTCCACAACTAGACTGAAGAACAAAAGAACAGCAACTTGTCTGTTCCCCTTCCCCCAACCCCCCAGCGCTGTTCCCATCCCAATTCCCCAATAAAAATCTTTTAAAAAAAGAAAAATTTGTTTTCTAAAAAATATTAAACGCAGGGCTGTATTATGTAGTTCTACATGAAAAATGTAACCAATCAAAATGAAAGGTAGAGAAAATTTGTAAAATATAGTTTTAACTCAAGTTTTAAAGATACGCTTGAATTCTTCTAGATTTTTTTTTCATATAACAGTACCAAATATACAATATCAGATTTCTAAATTATAAAAGGACTAAGTATAACAGTTTTTTAAATGTGCATGTAACACCAAAAAGGGGGAAAAAAACTGAAAAAAAAGAAAAGGATGAATACCAAAGTGCTAAAGGTATGAGTTTTCTTCTGCTTTTTACGGTATGTTCAAAATTTTCTATATTCAACTTTTTTTAGTCAAAACATTAAAAAAAAATTCTTAAGATATAGCTTTATTATATGGAAGACATATTCTTCTACATATTCCCATAATGTGTATTGGTACAGGATGTACAGTATCTAAAGAGATGGAGAAAGGGTTAAATTATCCCAAAATAACTTAAGAGAAAACAAGAGTTACTTTAATCTGCCACTACAAAAGGTATTAAAAAACTCTAGTACAAGACTAACCTGAAGCCTTCCATCCAATGTTCTCTGTATGGTAACACATTTGCTAGGATGAGCTCCATTTGTAGTTATAGCTGTTATTAAAGAATCCAATTCATCTTTTTTCTCCTTCAGTTTCTTTACCAAACTTTCAATTGCTCTTTTTGCAAATGTTTCACTCTCTCCACCTTGTCTATGGCACATCAAACTATGTACAATGCTCAGACAGGCATCATTACTTGTTGGTGTATTCGTAATAGACATATTGTCCATTTGTTAAAGATATTTCTTTTAAATCAAATATGTCTCCAACTTCCAGAGCAATTTTGATCTTTCGAAGGCAGGGAAAAATACTGGCTAATGTTGCAAGGAAAACTGTTAGACATGTGGTACTCAGGATAACCTAAAAAAAAAAGAGACACAGGTATTAGAATACATTTTACAAAGTAGATTCAATTACTTGGGAAACGACAGAATTTTCCAGTTAACTCAGACTCAATTCGAATCACAAAATAAAAATCTGGTGCTTAGATTTTTAAAGACTTAATTAAAATGTTGCTGTTTTGGGGCCAGCCGAGTGGCTCAGCTGGTTAAGAGCGCGAGCTCTGAGCAACAGGGTCACCGGTTTAATTCCCACTTGGGCCAGTGAGCTGCACCCCAGCTGAGCTGCCGTTGAGCTGCCAACAGGTGGCAGGGTGGCTCAGCTGGTGAGAACACATGCTCCTAACAAGGTTGCCGGTTCGACTCCCGCATGGGATGGTGGGCTACGCCCACTCGCAACTAAGACTGAACACGGCATCTTGAGTTTAGCGGCAGGGATCTGCCGACACGGGCGGCCGGATGGCGAATGTACTTGGAGCTGAGCTGGCTGCGCCCTCCACAACTAAGATCAAAGGACAATAACTTGGCTGTTCTCCTTCCCCAATTCCCCAATAAAATCTTTAAACACAAAACAAAACAAAAAAATAAAAAATAAGCAAATAAATAAAATGTTGCTGTTTTTGACATTCTAAAAATATTAAAGTTAGGCCTTCTTATTATTATACAGGCATGCTCAATCAAGTGTTGTTGACTGTTTTAGTCAACCTGAAGTAAAATCTTAGAACTTTCTATCTAAAAGGAATACTTATAAAGACCAGCACTTTAAAATATTCTTGATTAACAACTAGTTAAATCCAAAAATTTATCACTAATACACATGAAAAGTTCACCATCACCTAGTACCAAATGCTGTTTATCAGTTAACACCCATCTTTGTTAAAAGAGACTGCTGACAACAATAACAAAATGAATAACAATTTTTAAATGGGCAAAGGATTCTAATACTCATTTCTACAAAAGAAGAATGGCCAATAAAGCATATAAAAAATGCTCAACATCATTAGTCATTAAGGAAATGCACATCAAAACCACAAGGAGATACCATTTCACACCCACTAGGCTGGCTATATCAAAAGGATAGACAGTAAGTACTGGCGAGGAGGTGGAGAAAACAAAACCCTCACATTGCTAGTGGGATCACAAAATGGTGCAGCCACTTTTGAAAAGTTGTCTGACAATGTCTCAAAATGTTAAACACAGAGTTATCCTATAACCCACCAATTCTACTCTTAACAATTCCACTCAAGATTACAAAAAACCTATGCCCACATGAAAACCTGCACATAAATGTTCATAGCAGCATCATCTGTAATAGCCAAAAAGTAAATATAATCCAAATGTCCATCAACTGATAAGTGTTTAAGTATAACCATACAATGTAATATTATTCAGTCATAAAAAGGACTTATATATGCTACAACATGGATGAACCTAGAAAACATTCTAAGTGAAAGCCAGTCACAAAAGGCCACATACTGTATAATCCCATTTATATGAACTATCCAGAATAGGCAAAACCATAAAAACAAAAATTAGATTACTGATTGCCAGAGGCTAGGGGGAAAGGGAATGAGGAAATGACTGCTAATGGGTATGGAGTTGCTTTCGGAGGTAATGAAAATGTTCTAAAATTGAACAGTTGTGATGGTTGGACAACTCTGCCACTATAGTGAAAACCACTGAACTTGTACACTTTAAAAGGGTGAATTTTATTGTATGTGAACTATATCTCAATAACATTATTATCTTTTTTAAAAAGACCACTGAATTCTTCGAAAAATTTTACCTGTAAAAGCAACAGGACAAATCATTTTCAAAACAAATTAAAATACCGAAAATGAATATTAATGAAGAATCTATTCAACACATTCAAAACTAAAGTAACTTATCTGACCTCAAGATCCCACATGGACTAAGAAAAGGCCATCAGCCTAAGAATAAATAACAAAGCTGGAGTGAAGGCTGTACTTTGTATGCTGGGTTGTCTTTATTTGCTTGTTGATGTTGTTGCATTCCATGCTTACTTGGCTTTCATCTTCTTTTGCTATTTACTTTTAAAGGAAAACCTGCCCCCCACCACCAAATATATAAAACTAACTCATTAGTCTATACCAGGCTCTTTGGGTATGTTCTGTCTCAAAAGTTTGCCAACTCCTAGAAGAGCCAATCCTGTCCCTCACAACAATTTAAAAATTATTCGAGATTCATAAATATATTTTTACAAATAAGGAAAATTTAAAGTAATATTATAAATGAAACTATGATAGTTTTATTTTCACTTTCAATTTTACTTCAGAGCCACATGTACACACCCAAAGAACCACATGTGACTCACGAGCCGCAGTTTGCCGACCACTGGCGGCTCTTCCGTCTCAAAAGTTTGCCGAGCCCTGGTCTATGCGAAAACCTACTCTCTTCTGATGACCTTTACTTCTAAAGCATTAATTCCCATTCAATTACCTAGCATTGGCAAGTCTGGTAAATCAACTCTGACCCACCTCTCTCTATCTCCATGTTGTCTCACCAAGTTACACGATTCTTACCTAGTTCATTTCTATCAGCGTCTTCCTTTCTAGTCTCCCTGGCACTGTTGCAGTTTGGGGCCTCCTTAGAATTCATATTAATCACCTGGTATTTATTATGTGCTCCCATCTATTGTTACCTGTTTTACATATATGCCTGACTTGCCAACTAACTATAAGCCCCATGCAGAGAACAAGCAGTTTTTCTTGTATCTTTGAATATTTGGCACATGCCCACATTCAATAAATACATGCTGAAGGTACATGTTCCAGATAACCAAAGATTACCTGCATGGCAGCATTCTGAGTCAGATATATGAATTAGAATCCCAGCTCTCACACTAAGTAGTTTGACAAATTAAATTACTTAAACTCTCTGAACCTAGATTAAAAGGAGAATACATACAGCTCAAATGAGAAAATCTACAGTATACAGTGCCTAACACATAATGCTCAGTAAAAAATAGCTATTGTCTGAATACTAAAATGTTTATTTTAATTGTTTTCAAAAGATATTGTCCTAAAACGCATTACATATTTTTCTGCACTTTCTCCTATTAAAATTTGTCAAAGAAAATTTAGGATGGCAGAGACTGAAGTAAACTACTCATCTGAGGGCTCACAACTCAAACACATGTAATTGAGTTGTCGGAAAAGTCATGACACGTTTTTCTGTTTTTCATTGCAAAAATGCGTCATGACTCTTCCAACAACCCAATAGGAGTCAGGCAAACTTTATAAACGAATAAAAGGTGCCAGGTGTAAATAAAAGTATGGAGGAGTACAACTGCACGCTCACTTAAGTGGGTAGCCACTACTCACTTCTGGTGGAAGTGAAAGTTGAGAATGTAGGCCACCTGCCAGGTCTTCAATGCCCATCTGCGTGTGAAATCTCATTTTTAATTAAGTATTGGCAATTTACTTGTTGGGCAAGAGCAGGAAGAAGAGGGGAGAGAGAAACCACTGTGTATGACAAACAAAACACACCTTCAACTCAAATCTGGCCCAACAGTACCACCAGTTTGAAATCTCTGAATGCTAACTCAGAACAATTTTAATTTCCAGACTGAAAGCTCTAGCAGACAGGGATTGTACTTGTCTTATTCAGCATTATATACCCAATTCCTAGGACATGTACTTGTAAGTGCTCCTTATTATCAAATGAATGCATTTCTGTATGTGTTTTCAGATTCTTTCTAATGCTGTTTCTTTTACCTAAAACATTCAGTTCCATTTTATCCACTTGGTAAGTACTAGTCATTCTTCAAGTGCCATTTAAATGTCTCAATTTCTCCAAGGCTATTCCCTAATACACTATCTCCTCCCCAGCCAATCCTGGAGAATTACTTCCCGGGTCTGTTTACTGTGTGTTTCCTGGTATATTACTTGATCCCTCCCTCAAATTTAAAATACACCCCAGGGCCTGCCGAATGGCGCGATGGTTAAGAACTGGCTTGGGATGCCAGAGGGCCCCGGTTCGGATCCCACATATGAGGGCCAGTGACACTGCCCT
>NW_017732086.1:388649-400225 GCF_001890085.2 Hipposideros armiger
TCCTCACAACTAGACTGAAGGAAAAAAACGACAGCAACTTGTCTGTTCCCCTTCCCCCAATTCCCCAATAAAAATCTTTAAAAAAAAAATTTCCCAGCACCATGCAGTTCCTGACATTTACCAGACAAAAGTTTATGGATTGACTATAGCTTTTTATTCTGTGGTATTTCCTTGCAACGAATTTTGAAAAATGCAAATACCTTGTTGTTGATCTCATTTTCAGATATTACATTCCAAAAGATTTGTACCAATTTCTTATGTAATTAAAGTGTTTGACTATATTTCACCACAATCTCACCATCAGATGTTATCACTTATAAAGTTTAAGCTATCTTTGGGCCTTATGGTATCTCAGAAACTGTTTTAATTGCACATTTATTTGAAAACTAATGAAAATATTCTTGCTTTCTTAAAGAACCATAGCTTTTCCATACATTTGTCTTTGTTGCATCCCTATGACCTCACACGTCTTAAAACATTATTTTAAAGTTCCTTATATAAAAAATATCAGCAAGAGTATACAGATGTTTTCCTACATTAAATAGCTCTAGATTATATTTTTACAGAGTGGTATGTAATGATAGTAGACAAGAGCCCTAGACTGGAATAAATAAAATTACATGTTCTAATTAAAGCTCTAGCAGTAGCATGACTAAATTAACATCTCTTTCAATTCTCATCTATAAAATGGGAACATCATCCGCCTTGCCAACTTTACAGACTTGCTATGGTAATTAAATGCAAGTGTACATAAAAGCAATCTGGGAATCATAAATTGACCAATTCAATAAACACTGTTTCTACTATGTGCAAATCACTACAGACACACAAAAAAGTAGCACATAATCAGAAAATGGTTCTCAACTCTATCAGACAAACATCCCATTTTTGTAACAACTTATGTCACCCATTAGCTATCCTGAAACAATTCTAACCTACTTACATGTATTTTTTTCAAAAATTAACAATGCCCTAATTATCATACAAATGAGAAAAAGATTAATATACAATAAAGTATGTATTTTAATAAAAATGCTCAGGCATATCAAATTTTAAAAGTGTAATAAAAATGGCACTTACATGTAGAATCATCATAAATATGACAGCTACAAATTCAAACCTTCCAAGGCAGGTGCGTTGTTTCAGCAACTCAAATACTACAATGACACTGCAGTTGGCCACATGGATTTTCCAAAATGGTGAACTCTTGATAAAGTTTCAAACAAAACAACTTCAATTAAGAAACTGAAATTTCATTTATGAAAAACTGAATACATACTAAGATGGAGTTGGGTTCTTGAGTAATTATATGTTTCCTCATACAGGAATTTCTGGGGCATTTGAAAGTATTGTGGGATGTAAGATATTAATAATTCTTCAAGGGCTGGCCGAGTGGCGCGTTGGTTAAGAGTTGGCTTGGGACGCCAGCTCTGAGCAGCAAGGCCCCGGTTCGGATCCCACATGAGGGCCATTGACGCTGCGCCCTCTACAGCTAAGATGGTGAACAACAGCTTGACCGGGAGCTGGGCTGCTGTGCGTCGCCGGCGACGGTGTAGGCTGCAGTGAAGTTGCAGTGAGCTGCCATAAGCTACCCTGAGCTGCCAAGAGCCGCCGTGAGCGGCCGTCCAGTGGCCGGCGACCAATCTGCCTCACCTGGGAAGAGCGCAGTGATAATACCAACATGGGTCAGTGAAGTGACGTCCTCCACAACTAGACTGATGAACAAAATGACAGCAACCTGTCTGTTCCCCTCCCCCAACTCCCCAATAAAATCTTTTAAAAAATAAAATAAAATAATTCTTCAAAGTCCCTCACATTGTAGGATGGCATCCTGATCCCCAACCACCAAAGCTCCTCCCACTAATTTCCACAACATCCTTTAAAGAGCAGTACTTACTCCATTGAGAACCACGCATCTAGAAGATCGAAACATATGACACTAACAGGCACTAAAAGAGGTAGGCGTTAAAGTGATTTGGGACTATAAATGAGAAAGCACAGAATGTCCACAGGTAAAATAAGTCTTTGCATGATGTATTTAGTCAGGCTAGGTTAGGCTATGTTGCAGTGACAGCCAACTCCCAAAATATCAGTAGCTTAAAACAAAGGTATATTTTCTGCATAAACTATATGTCCATGACAGATAAACTGGGAGCACTGCTCACCGTCATCTCTCAGGGATTAGGCTAACAAAGGCTCCATCTCTACATATGTCCTTCAATGGCAAGAGGAGAGCTAGGATAATTCATGCACTGTCTTTTGAAGGCGACTACTGCTTCTGTTCACGTTTGATTGGCCAAAGTCATATGACCATGTCAGTGGTTCTCAACCAGGGCAGCTTTGTCCCTCAGGGGACATTTGGCAATGTCTAGAGACATTTTTGATTGTCACAACTGGAATGGGAACGTGGCAGGCAGAGTACTACTGGGTATCTAGTGGGTAAAGGCAAGGGCTACTCCCAAACACCCTGCAATACACAAAACAGCCCCCCACAACAAAAATTTATCCAGCCCAAAATGTCAATAGTGCCAAGGCTGAGAAACCCTAGACCATGCCTAATTTCAAGGTGGAGGAGGGAGACAGAGAAGTGCAATATTGCTATGTGCCAGGAACAAGCCATCAGATTATTGGTGGAATAGTACTAAGAACTACCATATGTAAGCAAGAATTTGTCAAGCTAAAGGAAAAGCATAGGAAAAAGCAGAGGGATAAGAATACAGATGTTATGTCTAGAGTAGGTACATTCATGATAGGAAAGAGGAGAAGAAATAACATTAGATTTGCATTAGAAAGAAAACCACAGGGAGAGGGTACAGAATAGCTTTGGAAAGGAAAACAGAAAACTAGCTAGGAGACGGTGATCAGAAGAGTAAAGGCTTAGATTAGAGCATTACATGAGCAATGAAATCAAAGGGGAACAAATAAAATATTTCTAGGTAGAACAGACGAGATTTTTTAATCAACTAAGTATTAAGGGGTGAAAAGAAGAAAAAGTCAAAATGACCCACTTCCTAGCTAATTGAATGATGAAAAAAGAATAAGATTTAAAGGAGGTTAAGTCTGCTGAGTTTTGAAGAGCTCAGTAGAGAAGTTAAGCTTATTTCAAAGTCTCTAGCATAAAGATATGAGATCAAGTCACTGTAATTCAGAACATCCCATGGTGATGGGGTAATGGGAAGTAGAAAATCAGCAAAAGGGACAGAGGTTGCTCTTTTTTTTTTTTTTTAAGATTTTACTGGGAAATTGGGGGAGTGGAACAGCGTTGGGGGATCGGGGAAGGGGAACAGACAAGTTGCTGTCCTTTGGTTCTTCAGTCTAGTTGTGAAGGACGTCGCTTCACTGGCACATGTTGGTATTGTGATCATTGCACTCTTCCTGGGTGAGGCAGTCGCTCACCTGCCATTGGACGGCCGCTTACGGAAGCTTGCAAAAGCACACACCAGCTGCCGGCCAGCCCCACTGCAGCTTACGCCGTCACAGCCCAGCGCCACTTCGAGCTGTTGTTCACCATCTTAGCTGTAGAGGGCGCAGCGTCACCAGCCCTCTATGTGGGATCCGAATGGGCGCCCTGCTGCTCAGAGCTGGCATCCCAAGCCAACTCCTAACCAACGCGCCACTCGGCCAGCCCCAGAGGTTGCTCTTGTATATATCTAACCATTGTGTGTTTTGTCTCTAGCCTTGTTATTAATCATAAGCTGTCACTTGATGTTGACCATAGGTTTAATAGCAACTTCATGGACTACAAAGTCAGATAACGAAGCTAATTAAGTTACTCTAAAAATAAAAAGGCTGAGTACTGGCCTCAAGGGCTCCCATGTAAATCATAAATTTTAGTTAGTGAATGTTGACATGTTTTTATTTCTCAGATGTCTGTTTACTTTTGAATTAGTGGCTATATTCTATATGAAACATGTATTTTCTAGAAGTTATAGGTATTCTGATCAGTGATCAATAAACTATTAATACAGGAATAGTTGAGAAAAGTGCGTAAGTTTAACAAGAAGAAAAAGAAAAGCCTGGCCTGGTGAAACCTCACTAGGAAGAAATTCTAATCATAAGCTTACAAGCAGGGAAAAAAAGAGTGTGCAGGTTTAGTTCAATGGCCTGCAGGACAAGTTGTAGCCTAGATTCGAAACGGAGGAACATCTGAAAGGTGAGGTTCATCACACTGAGGGCAGTTGGAGGAGAACCTCTAAAAGCACAAAGGATTATACACACAGGTATTAATGATTATAAAAACCTGAGATGGGAATAATAGAATCAGAATGCTTTTATGATAACTTTTAAGATGAACTACAAGGAACAAATTTAGAGGTGTGCTTCTTTACCCATAGGACTTAGATTTAAATGTTATATTGGTACACCAGCTTCACCTTAATCTAATTTAAAAGTTAACATTTTTCTGGATAAATTAGAGGTTGTTAAAAGAAGAATCAACAAAGTCCTCTAGTTGACATCTGCTTTTGTCTACAAACATCTATTTTCCCTTTTGTAACAGTCCTCTGGGAGAAGCTCCCCATCTGGGCAGGTGGGACAGCCCCTAGCCTGACCACCCAGAGCCACCGCCTAGCCACATTAGTCGTTTCTAAGATGGGACAGGACCCAAGTCAGGCCAATGACAGCTCCAGGACTTATGCTGGAATTGCAGAGGGGAAAAAAGCTCTTTCTGCTGGACTTCAAGCTGGGAGTAGTGAAGCTGGAGCCTACCTGAAACTGGAAAAGCAAGGAAAACAAAACCAAGAGGTAGAGTGCTGAAGATACTGGCTGGTTGTGGCCCTGATTCAACACTCTGAGGCCAGCTCTACTTCCAGACCAAGCCAGTGAATTTCCCTTTTTACTTAAGTTTGACTGCTACATGTTGCCCAGTAGGTTAATAACTGAACAAAAATTGAATTAATAACATTCTCAGCCATAGCAGTAATATAATACAAACCACATAAACACTGGAATCTAGTCAATAACACAGGTAACCAGTTCCTTTAAAATAGCAGTTGTCAAACTCTCTGGTCTCAGGTCCCCTTATTTACATTCTTAATTATTGAGAATTCCAAATAGCTTTTGTTTATGTGAGTTATATCTATTGACAGCTACCATATTACAAATTAAAACTAAAATATTTATTTATTAAATTAAAATAATCCCTTTATGTGTTAATGTTTTATTAAAAGTAACAATTTTCCAAAACACACAAAAAAGTCAGTATTCAGAATGACTTTGTTTTTAATTTTTGCAAATTTCTTTAATGTCTAGCGTAAGAGAAGACAGCTGATTCTCATCTGCTTCTGCATTCAGTCTGTAGTGATATGCTGTTTTGGTTAAAAGTATATAAAGAAATTGTGCCTCACATACATAAGTAATTGGAAAAGAGAGGAGTATTTTAATAGCCTTTTAAGAAAATAATATATATTCATCCTTTATTCAACACCAAAATACACGTACCAATTCTTAAAGATTAGTTGCAATGTGAAATCTGAATCCATATCAATGAATTTCTTGGCTCTGTTATATAAAAATCCTTTGGTCTATATTGTACTTTGAATGGATCTCCTACCAATGCATGATATTGTAACATCATGCATTGGTCATCTGCAAAAATATTGGTTCAATGACTTATACAGATCTTCCAAATGTTAACACATTTACTTATACCATACACACACACACACACACACACACACACACACACAATCATACTCCTTAATATCACCACCAATCTCATCAGAAAAGTGTAAATATTGAGAAGCTAGCCCATGGTGGCAGATAAAAGTTTTCAAAAAATCTAATTTTCACTTGAAAGATCAGATTTTATCACTGGCAACAAATATTTTCCTTGAGTGGCAGGCTCAATTCACTCATTTTCAAGGAAACACTTGCTAAACACCCAACCAAGTCTGAGTAACTATGGTTTATCAGTCATTCTTTTAAGTAAAAATACAAGTGGTATTCCATTAAAAAAAAAAAGCAACTTGTTTAGCTTGCAGCCCAGTCACAAGTGCTTTTCCCTAGAGATAAACCTTGTACTTTGATGTGCAGAAGTACTTTATGCACTTCCATTTAACCACGCTATTAAAAAGATATGCACTCCAGAGCAGAGATTTTAAAAATTAAAACTTTTTACTACTTCACCAAGTTTTTCTTGTTGTTGTTTTTTTTAAGCTGAGCCATCCTGCCACCTGTTGGCAGCTCAGCTCAGGCCGGGACTTGAACCACTGTTGCTCAGAGCTCACACTCTTGAGTGAGCTCTTAACCAACTGAGCCACTCGGCCGGCCCTAACCAAGGATATTCTTAAGTGAAACTGGCATTTGTTTTTTCTAACGCTTAAGATGTGTGTTTGGCTGTGAAGAACAATGAAGATTGTTCGAGTTTGGTGCCACTGCCTTGATTCATACTATGGTACCAGTGGTTTATCCACCACTGCTTCTTCACCATCAGTGCAAATGTCACACAGTAAAAGGGCAAATAACATTTCAGTTTTAGTATGAAAATAATTGACTTCATGAACCCCCTAAAAGAAAAGGGTCATGGGGTACCCCAAGAGTCTGTGGGATACACTTTGGGAAACACTGTTTTAGAAAACTGGAAACTAAGGTGAATTTTAATAACTGACAACTGAAAAATACATGTCATAAAACCTTTTAAATGAAGGAGACTATCAAGTCATCTAATTTATTCTTTCAAAAGGGGCTGTCTCAGAGCCCTCTTCAGGTGAGCCCCGCCCTACTAAATACATATCAGGAGTGGGGCCCTACATTTAAAAAGCACTCTAGGAGTCTGAGGTGTTGTCAGTTTTACACACTTCACTTTACAAATTACCAAAAAGATAGTGAAACAAATTATAATATTGTGAATATATGCAACTGATAAAAAGCCTAATTACATGGAAATTATGTCAGTTTACTATCAGCCACCTGCACATCAAAACACATACAATTCTTCCTTCAATTAATTTTATTAAAAGATATCTATGGCAGACATGCACCTACTAGGGTGCTTATGTACAATGGTTCCTGGTTTATCGTACCCCATTAAGTATTATTTCCAGTTATCCTTTTCTCAGGTGATTCAATTACAATGGCTGGCCATCTATTGATATCAAATGCTCTAGAATTCACTAGTGAATACCACCGATAAATAACATTAATTCAGTTTTACATTTAGAAATACATTTGACTTGAAAGACCTGAACTGCATATATTAATACATTCATCCACATTAAGATATGGAAATCATACCTTACACAAAGACAAATATTCAGTAGCAGTCCATTTTTTCAAATCATAAATAAGATCTGCATTCTAAACATGCAAATTGGAGTTTGATAAATTTTAAGTAAATAACTCCAGTACACCCATGATTGTAAAATAAAACTTGTACTGTATTAAAACAAATGAAGCAATAGGATAAGCATACTAAAATATTCAAAGCATTTAAAATCAATGAGTACTTTTTTTATAATACAGATTCTCATGCTCCCTCCACTCCATTCCCATTCTGAATCTGTGTGTGTTGGGGTGGGGAGGGGGAAAACAATATTTTATTTTTTAAAAAAGGCTCTTCCAGAGACGGAGATATAACTACTCTTAGACTGGCGCTTTGGGTGATGGAGATGGAGAATTGAACATGCCCACATAAAAGAACTACCAACCAGTTGGGCTTGTTGA
This sequence comes from Hipposideros armiger, assembly GCF_001890085.2. Taxonomy (NCBI): domain Eukaryota; kingdom Metazoa; phylum Chordata; class Mammalia; order Chiroptera; family Hipposideridae; genus Hipposideros; species Hipposideros armiger. The sequence goes on from NW_017732086.1 coordinate 396,312, forward strand.
GCAACTTTCTCACAGTGTTTAAGTTAAACTCTGACAGCAAAAGCTAAATCAATGCAACCTGCATCTCAGGAACCCATGAAGTGATCAGTTAACTGGTGCCTAGAAAATTTTATGGTTTCCAAGCAGATTAACCCTCTCTGAAGACTAAGTTCCTTTGGGAGTTTGGATGCTAATTTTGGTACCTAAACAAAGTCACTAGTATTTAAAAGGAGCCTAAGTGAGCATTTTAGAGTACTTTAAAATTCGGCTTCCTAGTTAGAATAGTGATGATACACCAATTGAGATGATATATCATCACGGGAAATATAGCGTCCTCAACTTGCTACCTACCAGACGGTTCCAACAAATTGAAAAACGAAGAGGAGAGAAAAGGGGATAGAAGGACAGATGAAGGAACGGACTTGGAAGCAAAACAAATGTGGCAATACCTCCAGGAGACCCATTAAGTTAGATGTGAGATGATTATATTGTGCATATGCATATCACTGCATTAAAGAAGGGAAAGCTGACATAAGTAAAAGTTTAAAAAAAAAAAAAAAAAAACTTAGAGGACCCTAATAGCTCAACCACTTCAGAACTCCTACCTGACTGCACACAGAAGCCAACTGAAGAACAATTTCTAGGGGTGAAATCCAGCCATCAGTGTTTTGTAAAGCTCCCCAAGGGATTTCTAAGTGCAGCCAAGGTTGAGAACCACTGCCCTAAACCTTGGGCGTAAAAAGACAATAAAAAGATGAAGTCCATAGTTACAAGTTTTCCAAACTGCAAATAATTCTTATTTAAAATGTAAATAATATAGTTCTTGACCGTAAAGGTATTTACAATTATCACCAACTTGAATTTAAGATGCAACAATAGGCACTCTTTACAGTCTCTGGTAGCTTTCTATCTTACCTGATATAATTTGCAGCAGCAAATAATCGAGACTTAAATGATAAGGTTTTGACCATCTATTATCCTAGTTTTACACAGGTAAGCACTACCCTCATTTTTATCCAGTCTCATGATTAAAATAAATTTTCCTGGATGCCAATCACATACATAATGGTGTCAAGGTGACACAACCTAAAATACCTTGTTCCTGAGAAAGTGAAATCCAGCCACATTTCCCATCACCAAAATTACACATTTTAGAATGAGAAAAGAATCCAAAAATTCTAAATCTGACTCATTATCAAGCAAACGTTTTGGCATATTATGATGCAAACAGTATCATCCTGAAAGTCACTCAAATGAATATCTAGACATATTCGTCAAGTGTTTGAATTTCTTTTTAAACCAACTGAATCTTCATCAACTGTTGAGCAAAAAACCGAAACTTTTATAATTTCACAAACTTGTATTAAATTCTGTGTATGCTGATCTACCACCTTCAACTTTTTCATTTAGTGTAGAAAATAATGAAATCATTGAAACCAGTTAGTTTTATACATGATTAAACATTACCTCAGAGTCACCTTTAATCATCACTTAAGCAAAACAAAACAAAACTCTGCCTAACTACACAATCTTCTAAGGAAAAAAAAAAAAGAAATCCAAACATGTACAACGAGCACTGAAATGGCTAACATAAGATGTTTAAAAAACCATTCACTCTAAAATCAGAATGAAAAATTTTCTGAAAGAAAAACAGAAAAAAGTTAGGCTGAGCTATAGAGAGGAAAATAGAACAGAAATAAGTTTAAACATAAGAAAAACAATGTATGAGACGTTCTCACCAAAAGAGGCAAAATTTTAGGCAACACTAAATATACATTTTAAATATAATGAAGGTGGCAGATCCTGTAGGGTTAACTGCCCTAGTAGAAGGCTCAGGAACTCACAGCTCAATTAGAATAGTGTCTAATGATGTTACTATAACACCAGCTCACTCAGGGAAAAAACAGCTTCCAGGCTTCCAAGCTGAAGTGTGACTGGGCAGCATAAATTAGTTTTATATTTTCTCTGTAATTTTTTGGGGAGAAAAATCTGAAGAGGAATGCAGGAAAAAGAATTCACATATAAATGGAGAAATAACTACAATGTAGCTGCAGAAGTGAAGCACAGGTTTTTAGAAATAAGATTTGCTGCTTCCTTGTATAAGCAGAATTGCTTCAAGTAACAAAGCCATCAGAAAAGGTCAACGATTCATATAAAACTTATTCCAAACAATTTCAAAGTGACGCTCTCAGCACAAATTTTCATTAAATCTGAAACCAAATTGAAGTTGTTTTTTTAAGCTCAAGGTTTAAAATGAAGGCACTCAGTTGAACAAAAGAACTTTCTACTTAGGCACTCCCACTGAAAAATAAAACAATTAAGATGCAATACCCCTTTTTAAAGCAACCTTCCACAAAACCTGGAAAACAAACAAACAAACAAACAAACAAACAAAAAATCCACTTCTATTAATAGACTCACAAACTGATATATCAATTTTGTCTAGAAAGCTTTTAGTTTTAAGTCCAACAACTTAAACCTACATAATTCATCACCACCTTTAGATCTAAAGATACTCCAAATCTTAAATGTGTGACTTGCGTACATTTGTTCTGTAATAAACCCAAATAAGAAAGCAAAAATCATGACGTTATGGAAAAAACATTAATAAGAAATCATTTCAAAATGTTAACTGTCTCAAATCATTTACAACTTGAAATGTCATGTACTAACTTTCCCAAAGTTAACCCCAGCAGAAAACGAAAAGTTACACATTTACAACTTCGTATGTTATATTTCAATTGAAATATATTTAGTCTGCTATGACATAGCAACAGCAATTTATGAAACCCACAATAAAACTTATTTGAAAACAATGTTTCAAATCAAATTATTTATTGAAAGTACGTATTTCTCAATTTTCTATTAAGACTAAATGGTTTCTTCCAGCAAAAGTACTGAACCTACTTTTTAAACTCCCGGAATAATCAAACTGCTACTGAGATTAAAAGGATGCTAATTCTGTCAAAAGTCAAAGGCTGCTAACAAAAATTAGCCAAGACTACATGCCTTTGGAAGCCAATTCAGAGTTAATTAAAATGTCTCCACATTATCTTATATTTATTATCCCTAAATAACTGGCAATTTCACCTTAAATTATGGTGCAAAAACTAAAGGCATTTAGAAACTAAATTCAAAATGATCAGAAATAAATATATTCATTTTTAAAATTCACTAGGGTTTCAGAAGGAAGTAGCTATTAATCTTCAATAGGGCTTTTTAAAACGTCTCTATACCCGCAAAAGAAACCTTTCAAGTTAGCTAAACACACACACCCATTTCTTTGAAAATCTAGTTTGGATAAGTGATGGAGCCACCGCCCTCCACCCTACACTAATTTCACACCCAGTACTTGTAGTCCTAGCAGAAAGATAAACGATGTCTTTTTTTTTTTAATTGGGGGAGGGGTCAGTTAGGTGCTAAGATTGTTTCCCGCATATCGCCATCACCCACAATACTCAAAAAGTAAACAAATCAAAGCCAGAAATAAACTAGGTAGAGAAAATAAGGGGCAAAGAGAAAACAAAAATTTGTTTGAGAAAAGGAATTACGACAAGCCATTTATAATACAATTCGCATTTAGACACCTAAAGCAATACACTCCCACCGACCCAACGCGCTCGGCCCGGGCGGACGACGGAGAAACTACTCCACAACAACAAAGAGGAGCGGCGGCCGCCGCAGGAGTCCCGGTCCGAGTTTAACTTGATTCTGCGACCATCTGAGAAGGGAGGTCGGGGCCGAAGGACCGACCCTGGGACGCCAGGGACGCGAGGCACCTCGGCCCGGCCCGGCCTGCCTAAGGGCCGCTGGCCCGGCCAGGCCCATCAGGCGGCCCCGGTCGCTCTCCCGGCGGATCGCCGGCCTCCCGCGCGCTCCCCGCCGCCGTCGCCGGGAGCCCGCCCCGGGGCGGGGAAGCCGCGGGCGGGGTGCGA
>NW_017732086.1:407480-408499 GCF_001890085.2 Hipposideros armiger
AATGATGGTGCCAACTTGGGCCAGTGAAGCAACGTCCTCCACAACTAGACTGAAGAACAAAAGGACAGCAACTTGTCTGTTCCCCTCCCCGCAATTCCCCAATAAAAATCTGTAAAAAAAAAAAAAAAAAGATGTTTTACAAAATTTTGGAGGAAAATATGATAGGCCGATCAATAAACTTTCCAGCCTAAAATGTTAAAAAGTGTTCAGGGGCAAGATAGGAGGAAAAGAGTGATGTAAAACTTCTTTTTTAAAAAAAAGCTTGTTCATGTATTTTTTAAATAGATGATAGATACATTATGATATTTAGATTCCCTTGGATACACTTAAAGAATGATGTAACAATCTTATTTTAAAATGCCAATACTCATAATATGTCAGAAATAACAAGCTTTGCCATTATTTAAACTTATGATAAACCATTTTAGAGCTGACCTTTAACATAACAAGAAGAAACATAGTTTGTCAAATTTCTTGGAGGAGATAAGCAAGCAAGACCTTTGGAAGACCACAGCTCCAGAGAACTCCACGGGAGCTGCCACCTTTCCTGAGGCTCCTCTGAGGGAAACATCTCTGACCTGGGCTGGCAGAGGCTTGAATGTTTTCTTTCCCTTTTGTTGTCTTTAATGGCTCCACCTGCTTTGAATGGCAGCTTCTTTCAGAGGTGGAGATAGAGAGCTCTCACCTCCAGCACCGCCCACCTATCAAGGAACGGAATAATATAGTAACGTGGAAATGACCTAGCAATGGACAGCTCCAGGCACACCTTAGCATCATGACATTTTAGAGTTAACCCAATGTTTTTAAAAATGACTCAAGTTGCCCTTGAAAATCATTTAGCATTAATTAGCCTGAATATTATAGTGTTTCCCACATTCCTAAAAGTACTATAGTAAACTCTGTCATCTCCTTTGGCTTAAAGTGTGGGTAGTTATGTTTTAGGGTGACCAATGTACATTTGACTATCAAGTGATTTGTTCTTTCAGCTTCAGAGGAGGCCAAGGTTTGATGAGGAAGAG
>NW_017732086.1:414739-424697 GCF_001890085.2 Hipposideros armiger
GAAGGGGCTCCCGAGAGCGGGCTGACGCGAACGCGGGCTCCGCCACCCGACCGCTCCGTTACCGCAGCGGCGACGACGATCAAGACCGAGGTTTGCTGCCAACTTGTCGAGAGGACACTGAGCATGCGCGCGCGGAGACCACATCCGGGTAACTTCAGGGTTGGCCCTTTCCCCCCGCAGCTTTCCTTTCTCCAGGCTGTCCCCGCCTCCCGCCCGGAGTGACGGGAGGGTCTCTCTGCGCAGGCGCCCACGGAGAAGCAGCAGTCCAGGCCTGGGATCCAGTCCTGTAGGGAGGCGCTGCCCGGTAATGGTTGGGGGACAGGCTTGTTGGAGGCAGTGGTCACAAGAGAAATTGGCATCCCTTTGCAAAAAAGTACCCAAGCAGCGTGAGAACTCGACATATAGTGGGCGTCCAGTAAGTGTTTGTAACTAGCGATCAGCCTGGCCTTGTTTTTGAGGACGTCCGTGGGCACAAAAATTAAGAGTTTAACAGCTAGCGGTTTACTTTCAGAAGAAACTGTCTATGACAGCACCTTCCTCCCCTTTCACTAGCCCTGGATTACAAGAGTCAAAGGAATTTAAGCTCGCGAGACTCTCCCTTGGGTTAAAGAGATGCACAGGATAGTCAAGGAATCACACATTTGCGAGCCTGGCCAGGTGTTACTAATGGTTAATGGTTCTTGTTGGAAGAGATTTAGGCGGAACGTCAAAGTTGGAAGGGACCTTTGAGGACCTACAACACACCTGTTAACTAGGTTACCTGTTGGGCAGGGAAAGATATAAACTCTGCTTTTGACTTCATACTTCTTTTACTTCAAAATTTTACAAGCAACATGCATTTCTTTTATAGTTAAAAAGTTTCAGAAGACACTAATTATATATATTTTCACCAACCAGGAAATACTTCTGCTGGGGGATCACACCAAGACTAATCATTAGAAAGTTCTAAACTCATTAAGTCATGTGGCCAGGAAATGCTCTGGTCTGCCTTTTACCTTGCACACAGTGCCCCATCCCCTAACCCCACACAGTGCTTGCCATCACAGCCTGAGCTCTTCCCGCTCCTACCAGAAAGCCTCTAAAACTCTCATCTTCACTAGTGTCTCCTTATCCCTGGGGTTCATGAAGACTTTCCAAGACTAATTGTAAGGGAACTCATTTCCAATCTTCCACTGCTATAGTTACTATTTTCTAAAATTGCTGTGCTTCAGACACAGAATCCCCTTTCGAAACTATCCTCCCACCTTATAAAAAAAAAAAAAGTCAAAACTCACCAATCACTAAGATGCATCAACCCAAGATGTAAAAACCTCCAGGTCAATTCAAAGGGACAATTCAGAAATTGGTGTCTGTGCTGAGAAAGTAAACTACCCAAATTAAAGGGTTATAAATTCATTTGCAAGTCAGGTGGTTTCCAGTTTTTGCTATCAACAAAATTGAAGGAAGATCTAACTAGGTGACTTGATATAGACCAACATGTGATTCTTAGGGAGTATACTTCACTTGGAGTTAAAAGAATTCAGTAGCATTGCTATAACTAAACTTCTTCCATCCCTATCTGTATTAGTTATCTATTGCTGTATAACGGTATTACCACAGCAGCTTAAAAAAAACACAAATTTATTGGCTCACAGTTTCTGTGGGTCAGGGGTCCAGGCACAGCTTAGCTGGGTTCTCTGTAAGATCACAAAGGGAGGCTTGACAAGGAAAGGACCCACTTCCAAGCTCATGTGGTTGTCGGCAGCATTTAGTTCCCTGCAGGATGCAGGACCAAAGGCCTTAGTCCCTAGCTGGCTGTTGGCTCTTTGACATGTGACCTTCTCCATAGGGAAGCTGGCTTGGAGGGAGAGTCTAAGACACTGGTTACATCCTTATGTAATATAATCACATATGCATAATCACATACATCCTGTCACTTTTGCCATACTCTGTTGGCCAGAAGCAAATCATAGGGAAGGAGACTACACAAGGGCATGAACACCAGGAGGTGGGGATCATATGGGAACACATTAGCTAAGAGTCTGTCCACCGCGCCTTCTAATTATTTATGCAAATTACAATCCCTCTAAGCTCAACCTCAGAACTTTTCTTCAGGTTCCCTTCATCTTCTTGCTAAGGGAAACCTGGTTTTCCTATGGCATACTGCTTCCCTGTCCCCCTCAATTGTATTTTCAGCCATGAGCCCCCTAGACTGTGCCTGGAGGTGAGGCAGATATTCTCCTTGCTCCGCAACATTGCTTCCAGACCATCTCCCTCTCTCCTTCCTATTAAACCTGCAGCTTTACACCTTGCAATCCAGTACCCCTCATCTTATTCTCATTCTCCTTCATTTTTTTAACCATTGGCTCCTGTCAGTCACTCCAATGCCACTTCTGTCTTAATCCTATATAATCTAATATATAGTTAGATGATCTTCCCGTTACCCTGACCTCTCAGTTCCTTGACTTCTCTAAGGATCTTGTCCTACCCTAACTCAGCCACTTGCTTCCCTGGGCATAATCACGGAAACCTTATCAAACTCTGCAATTTTTTCATCATCACAATTTCAAAAATGTCACACTCTGAACACCACCTCATATTTCCATAGTTCCCTACAGTACTCTAACGCCAACAATTCTTCAACGCACATATCCACTTTCTCCCATCTGTACCCTGGCCAATCATTATAATCACTCCGTTGCACACACTCTGAATCTCTTTACCCTCCTCCCCCTTTGTCGTGCTTGCTCAGCAAAACCACAGTCCTGATTCAAGCCAGTTCTCCACCTACTCCACGCCAGCAACCATGCATCTGAACGTGGACAGAGAAAACCACAATCACACTGACGAGTTTCACTTCAATTTCATCACCGGGAACCTCAAGTGGGCCCTTAGTGCTAACCATGAATCCTGCTTCCCTCCTTCATGCTTTGGGATTTCATACCTTTTCTGTCCTCGAATCTACACCTCTTCCCCATCCTCATTCTCAGTTAATAACCTTGCTTCTTATTTCTTTGAGAAAATTGAAGCAATGAGATGAAACCTTCCACAGAATCCTACTACCTCATCTACCCATGGCCACATACCAGCGTGTGCAACCTCTTCTTCACCTTCCCCTCCAGTACAGGGTAAATTGTCCATGCTCCTAACTAAAACCAGTCCCTCCTCTAAGTCCAAGATCCCAGCCTTGCCTAATCAACATCATCACAGTCACTCCAGCAGTTATCCCCCCTCGTCTATGTTACCAATGTTTCCCTCTCTACTGGATCACTCCCATAAGCTGTTATTTCTCCAATCCTACACAATCTTCTCTTTGACCCACTTCCACTGTCACCGACTGCTTCATTTCTCCACTTCCTTTGCAACAAAACTTTTTTTTTTTTTTTAAGCTGAGCCATCTTGCAGCTCAGTGGCAGCTCAGCGGCAGCTCAGCTCAGGCTGGGACTCAAACCACTGTTGCTCAGAGCTTGCACTCTTGAGCGCGCTCTTAACCAAGTGAGCCACTCGGCCAGCCCTACGCAACAAAACTTCTAAATGGGTTTTCTATAATTTCTGTCTCTACTTCTCCTCCCATTCTGTAGCAGCAAAGTAGAGGCCATATGATACAATTTATATAAAGTAAAAAAATATGACAAATACAGTGTGTATTATAAGACTACATACATATGTAATCAAATCATAACACAAAGGTTATATACGTAGCCTATTTTAGATTTTCAGCCGAGAGGGTCTCTCGCCCTCTCTTCAACCCGTTCTTGCTTTCGTCCTTAGCACTCTATCAAAACTACTCTTGTCAAAGTCAGCAGTGAACTTTACACTGCCTCCATCCCATGATCTAACGTCAGCTCTCATCTTAATTGACCTGTATGTAATAGCTGACACAGATAATCACTTGATTCACCTTTTTAAATTTTAACTGCACCCTCTTGGTTTTTCTCCTTTCTCATCGGTCCCTCTTTCTTCCTTATTGATTCCATCTCTCTCACAGACCTCTTAACCTTCTAATGGCCCAGGGCCCATTGTTGGATTTTTTCCTGTTGTCATTGGTGATCTCATCAAGTCTCCTGACTTTCAATACCATCTAAGATATATGATATCATCATTATAATGACAACTCCCTAATATATATCTTCAGCTCAGCTCTCTCACCTGAACTCCAGATTCTGATACCCAGCAGCCGACTGTACATCTCATCCTCAACATGCCACAAACTGAACAATAACCTTCCTCAAGGTTCAACCCACCAACCTTCCTATCTCAGTTGATAACAAGTCCGTCCTTCATATTACTCAAACCAAAAGCCCTTGAGTCATGCTGGACTTAGGTCTTTCTTTTACATCTCATGTCTAGTCCAGAGTCAGAGTATCCCTCACCACATCCATCGCTACCCTCAGTTTGAGCTCCATCATCTCATGCTTGAATTAGTCTTCTAAAAGCTCTCCCAGCTCTCAGTCTTGCCCCTTAGAGTCTAGTCTCAACATAATAGTCAGAGTGACCCTCCTAAAACATGTCAGATCATGTCACCTCTCTGCTTAAATCCCAGTGGCTCCCCATTTCACTCAGAGTAAAAGTCTGTGTCCTTAACAACAGTCTATAGGGTTCTACCTCTACCACCACCCTACTGCCATCACTAGCTCTCTAATCTCACCTCCTGTTATTCTCCTCCTGGACGACCCTGCTGCAGCCTGACTGACTGACCTACTCTGTTAACCCTAGAAGATACCAGCCATGTTCCCAAGTTAGGACTTTTGCATTGGCTGTTCCTTCTACCTGGAACACATTTCCCCCAGCTATCTGCATTACTAGCTCCCTCACCTTACTTTAGTCAAATGTCACCTTCTTAATGAGGCCCATTCCGACCTTGTTAGAATCACAACCCGTTCTGAATCCTCCCTGTCTACCTCAGATCCCCCTTACCCTGCTCTCTTTTCTCATAGCTCTGATCTTCTAACATACTCTATTATTTACTTATGTGTTATAGCTTATTGTCTATCACCCCCCTCTAGAATATAAGGTCCATGAGGGCAGGGATTTATCGGTGTTTGCTAATGTATTCCAAGTGCCTAGAGTAGTTATTGACATTGGAGGTGCTCAATAAATACTTGTTGAATGACTAAACAAGGTGTTTCATGCTTCTGTCCATAAAATGAAAACTAGGAATAGAGTTGACTCTAAAGCCTGTTTCATTCCAGCAAAAATATTCTAGTATTCTAGGCTTAAATTTTAATAGTTTATCAAAATGTGTAATATTTTTTGTTGTTCAGATCAATTAGGTATTCAAAATTGTATCAATAATAAAATCAAGATGAGGTTTTTAAACTTAGGTTAGAAACTCAGTTAAAAGATTTTTTAGGGCCGGCCGAGTGGCGCGTCGGTTAAGAGCTGGCTTGGGACGCCAGAGGGCCCCGTTTCGGATCCCACATATGAGGACCCAGTGACACTGCCCTCTACAGCTGATGCTGAACAACAGCTCAACCTGGAACTGGGCTGCTGTGAGTCACCGGACAGCATAGGCTGCAGCCCCTGATGCAGTGGGTTGCCATGGACTATCGTGTATAGCCAGCAGCCGCCATGAGCGGCCGTCCAGAAGCCAGCGACTGATCTGCCTCGCCCAGGAAGAGCGCAATGATGGTGCCAACTTGGGCCAGTGAAGCAACGTCCTCCACAACTAGACTGAAGAACAAAAGGACAGCAACTTGTCTGTTCCCCTCCCCGCAATTCCCCAATAAAAATCTGTAAAAAAAAAAAAAAAAAGATGTTTTACAAAATTTTGGAGGAAAATATGATAGGCCGATCAATAAACTTTCCAGCCTAAAATGTTAAAAAGTGTTCAGGGGCAAGATAGGAGGAAAAGAGTGATGTAAAACTTCTTTTTTAAAAAAAAGCTTGTTCATGTATTTTTTAAATAGATGATAGATACATTATGATATTTAGATTCCCTTGGATACACTTAAAGAATGATGTAACAATCTTATTTTAAAATGCCAATACTCATAATATGTCAGAAATAACAAGCTTTGCCATTATTTAAACTTATGATAAACCATTTTAGAGCTGACCTTTAACATAACAAGAAGAAACATAGTTTGTCAAATTTCTTGGAGGAGATAAGCAAGCAAGACCTTTGGAAGACCACAGCTCCAGAGAACTCCACGGGAGCTGCCACCTTTCCTGAGGCTCCTCTGAGGGAAACATCTCTGACCTGGGCTGGCAGAGGCTTGAATGTTTTCTTTCCCTTTTGTTGTCTTTAATGGCTCCACCTGCTTTGAATGGCAGCTTCTTTCAGAGGTGGAGATAGAGAGCTCTCACCTCCAGCACCGCCCACCTATCAAGGAACGGAATAATATAGTAACGTGGAAATGACCTAGCAATGGACAGCTCCAGGCACACCTTAGCATCATGACATTTTAGAGTTAACCCAATGTTTTTAAAAATGACTCAAGTTGCCCTTGAAAATCATTTAGCATTAATTAGCCTGAATATTATAGTGTTTCCCACATTCCTAAAAGTACTATAGTAAACTCTGTCATCTCCTTTGGCTTAAAGTGTGGGTAGTTATGTTTTAGGGTGACCAATGTACATTTGACTATCAAGTGATTTGTTCTTTCAGCTTCAGAGGAGGCCAAGGTTTGATGAGGAAGAGAGAAGACTTGGGTAGTTATGTTTTAGGGTGACCAATGTACATTTGACTATCAAGTGATTTGTTCTTTCAGCTTCAGAGGAGGCCAAGGTTTGATGAGGAAGAGAGAAGACTTGATGAGGAAGAGAGAAAATGGGTGGAGCCAATGCTCTATTTTTTTAATTAATTAATTTTCTAAAAAGCTATAATAGCTTCTACCCATGCCAGTTCCAGCAAGGTCCACAAGGACAGCTATGGACAGAATCCCAAGAGGGGAAAGGGGTGGAGGCAGGCAGGAAGGAATTAGGTGGGCCGGGAAGGGAAATTACAGCCCACCTTTGTCTGGCAGAGGTCCTCTAAGTATTAACAGAGGCTGGGAGGCAGCTGAAAGTGAGCGGCAGGAGCAGTACAACACCCCATTCATTGCCAGCCCTAACCATCCATGCAATGAACCTTTTACTCAATACAGGTAGCAAGTACTAAAGGATTCCGAGATAAATCTACCACAGCACATGCCCTTCAGTAGGTCCCAGGCCAGTGGGAGAAGAGTGAAGCGTTAATGGACAATTGAGATGATGATGTAATGGGATACTGTGAGAGAAAAGAGAAGAAGCAACCTCATCTTGCCTGAGAGGATTCAGGAAGCTTCACAAGAGAGTAGCAGTTGAGCTGGATTGGGAGGTAAAGGAGGAATTTGCCAGTAGACAAGGATTCAGTGGGGGCCTTTCAAGGCAGAGGAAACAGTCTAGAGAGGTGAAAGCGATTGGTGTGTTTGTGACATGGTAAAAAAAAATACAGTATGTAGCCATAGATATAGTTGCCATCTACAAAACAAAACATAAACATCATTTATAAGAGGTTACACATCACAGCATTATTTACCATAACAGACTCTTGGAAATAAATGTTTACCAAAAGGAGATTGGATAAGTGAATTATGGCACATCCATATAACAAAACAATATGTAACTGTAAAATAGAGTGAAATTTTTCATTGTACCTACATGGAAGGTTACTGCCAAATGACAAAGCAAGGTCCAGAACAATGTGTCTATTATGGCACATTTATAAAGGAGGAATGATCATATATATATATGGAAGAAAGATAATGTGTATTTTAAACAACTATGGTTGTATGGGGTGGAGTGGGAACTGGGCAGATGGGGGATGGGTGGGAGGAACTTTTTCACTATAAAATTTTATTTTTGAACCATGTAGATGTATTACCTACTCAAAAAATTACTAACCCGAAATGATTCAAACTTAAAATTCAAAGTGACTGGAATGTGCATTCTTATTCCTCTCCTTTAAGACTCAGTGATCCTCTAGGATCCCTAATATTTGTCAGGGGTGGGCGTCCTTTCTGCTCCCAGACTAGGCTGTGAGTTCCCTGAAGACACATAGTCTTTCCTCACTTTCTCTGAGTGCCTAACGCTGGGCCTGCACACAGCGAGTGTCCGAGAATGTTTGTGGGAAGAATGCATAGAGCAAAGAGGAGGGAAATGAGGCTGAGACGGTAGATTTGGGGCCCAGTTATGAAGGAAGACATGCTGATGATTTGAACTCCATTGGGGGACAGATACATTTGTTGTGGTGGTGGTTTTGCTTTTTTTTAAGTTTTATTGAGGTATAATTTACATTTATAAACGTTTTTAAGTAGATGAGTTTGGATAAGTATGATGAGTATACATTATACAACTAGCACCACAGTCAGGTTTTAGGACATTTCTATCACTCCAAAAAGTTCCCTTGTGCACCTTGGCAGTCCATCCCCACCCCCACACTCCTGGTCCCAGGCAACCACTGACATACTTCCTGTTACTAAGGTTTGGGTTTTTCTAGAGTTTCCTGGAAAACCACAGTGGAATCTTACAGTGGGGAGTTTTTTTGTATTTGGATTCTTTCACACAGCATGATGTTTTTGAGGTCCAAAATGTTATTGTGTGTATCAGTAGTTCGTTCCTTTATATTATTGTTCAGTAGTATTCCGTTGTTTGTATATGAAAATCCACAGAAACAGAAAGTAGAGTAGTGGTTGTCAGGGGATGGGAGAAAGAGGAATTGGGAGATATGGGGCTTCCTTTTGGGGTGATGGAAATTTTCTGTAATTAGATGGTGCTGATGGCTGTACAACATTGCAAATATACTAAAAGACACTGCACTGTATACTTCAAAATGATTAAACTCATAGAAACAAAGATGATTGCCAGAGGCTGGGAGGTGGGAGAAATGGGGAAATGTTGGTCAAAGGATACAAATTTCCAGTTATAAGATGAATAAATTCTGGGGATCTAATATATAGACCGGTAACTATAGTTAATAATACTGTACCATATACTTGAAAGTTGTTGAGAATAGATCTTAAATGTTCTCACCATAAAAGAAATCGTAATTATGTGAGGTGATGTATGTGTTAACTACCCTTATAATGGTAGTCATTTTGCATTACATACACATATCAAATCTTCACGTTGTACATCTTAAACTTACACAATGTCATATGTCAATTATATCTCAGTAAAGTTGAGGGAACGATAAAATGGTTAAAATGGTGAATTTTATGTTATGTAAATTTTATCTTAAACATTTACATTTCAGGTAAGCATCACTGACATGGTTACTAAGCAAACAGTCCCTGGAGGCAGACTGACTTGGTCCACTTTCACTCCTTACGAGCTATGGGACCTTGGACAAATTATTCTACGTCCCGTTTCTTCATCTGTGAAATGGGGCTAAAAACAGAGCCTATAACACAGAGCTATAGGGAGGATCCAATGAGATAATGCATATAAAACACTTAGCATGGTACTGACAAGCATCCAATCAGCATTAGCTAATTTCAATCCCCTACATCTGCCATATGTCAAATCAATTACATGTCTTAATGTATTTGATTCAACATGAAGCAGGAATTAATTCTCAATCTGTAGGTGGTGACACTGAACCATCAAGAGATCAAGAATAAGTTGTCCCCATGTTGAGGGACTTTCTATAAAATAACTGGTCTATATTTTTCAAAAATGTCAATGTCCTGCAAGACAAAGAAAGACTGAACAACTGTTCCAGATTAAAAGAGATTCGATAGATATGACAATTAAATGCTATGCATGATCTGGAATTGGGTATGGAAAAGACTTGCTATAAAGGACATTATTGGGACCATCAACAACATTGAAATATGGATAATAGATTAGATAATGGTATTGAATCAGTGGTAGACTTCCTGATGTTGATTAACAGTAGTACTTGTATGCAGGGCCAGGACTAGGGTGCAGTAAGCAAGGTCCCAACGGTGCAAAATTGAAGGAAGCTCTCTGGGGCCACTCACTCTCTGGCCCTGCTTGTTCCGCCCCACCCCCA
>NW_017732086.1:425632-502703 GCF_001890085.2 Hipposideros armiger
CACCACAACATGAGGAACTGTATTAAGGGGTCGCAGCATTAGGAAGGTTGAGAACCACTGCTTTAGAGGGAGGAATTGAATGGTAATTAACATTAACTGAAACAGTTATAATTTACCCAGTTTTTGCCTTCCTCCAAGAGATTCCAAATCAACCTTAAATCTAGACAGTTTTTAGTCCAACAAATGAGCTGAGCATCTAACAGCCTCAGTGTCACAGGCAGGAGACAGAACAGTGCAGGCAGGGAGTGCTGAAAATGACAGTTCCATCAAAAGCAAACAATGCAAAACATTTTTAGAAAATGGTTGGCATTTATGCTGTGACATCGTTTTAGTGATAAAGAATCTTATGCCGTCCAGAAGCCGGCGGCCTCCCCTGGGAAGAGCGCAATGATGGTGCCAACTTGGGCCAGTGAAACAACGTCCTCCACAACTAGACTGAAGAACAAAACAACAGCAACTTGTCTGTCCCCCTTCCCCCAATTCCCCAGCACTGTTCCCATCCCCCCAATTCCCCAATAAAAATCTTTAAATAAAAAAAATTAAAAAAAAAAGAATCTTATAATGGATATTGGTGTGGAGGGTTTTAGCTTTCACCTCTGTGGGAGTGGCGGGGGCGAGGGGGAGGGCAGAAATCTTACCTTAACATCACCAAAATCTTTCTTTATTTTAAAAGCATTCTCTTGGGAGACCTTGAGGAAAATAATTCACTTTACCTTGAACCAAATTTTCAGTCTCTAATTTTTTAAAAAAGATTAAGGATAATCAAGTGCTACCTTTTAAAGGTGGAAATGAGTTATTTGAAGAAGGATGCTGTGAGCATTTGAGCAGCACATAACTCACATCTACTCCTCAGAAACTAGGTAGCTGAAAGATAAGGCTAGCTGCTTCCAAGATCCAGCCTTTTCAGTCTCCGTCCTCCCAAGTGGCCAGCAGAGCTCACCCCTCTGAGGGCCCTGGAACACTTGCAGCTCTGAGATTTTTCTTTCCCTTTCTCCCTGTGCTGACTGCTGCCTCTCAGCTTTTGCTTCTTCCCCTTTTCTTTCCCTAGCCGACTTTCACTTCCCTGGCACTGCTGACAAGCTGCACCCAGCTGCTGCCTTTTAACTCTCCCCAAACTTCCTGTCCTTGAGGCTCCCTCCCTGCCTGTGACAGGGCTTACAGCTTGCAGAGCCTGCCCTGCATGGTGACCCACTGACCCGGTGGAGAAGCCCTGCGGGATTCGCTCCTAAAATGTGCTAGGGCCAAGAGAGCCTCCTCCAACGCTTGGGTACCTGGGCATCTAAGTACACACATTTCATCAGCAAGAAAATGAGAACTCAGCACCCTCAGGGCCACAGGCCCCTGAGGCCAGTGGTGGTGGTAGCGGTTTCCCTCCCTTCTCCATTTTAAGGAAGCTGGTTTTCCGTTTAGCTCTTACCTGGTTTAACAATAACACTGATCCTAAGAAAGATACCCTTGCTCAAAAGCCCCTCTCCAGCCTGGACACCTGTCTGCCCTCCCCAGCATGCAGAGAACTGGGAGCTCTTCTGAACTTGCCTGAGGCTACACGGGTTAGTTAGAATTCCGGTCCTGACTCAGGTCCTAACCACAGTCCACAAAGGCTCCTTGGAAAGGGTTCTTTATTGGAGGGTTTGACCCAAAGGCCCAGGAATGTGGACTCACGCTGGCCTCCACTATAGCCTGCCCTCCATCATCGCTGCTCCCCCATCATCGCTGCTCCCCCAGGAGCACATTGGAACTGATTCTTCAGCCAAGGAAAAGGCCACTGGGGACAATCAGGCCCAGGCCTGAGGTTTGCCCCCACTCCCTCCATCCCATCCCATCCACGAAGCCCAATGACTCCATCCCAGCTGATCTCATCCTTGACTTCCTGCTGTCTTGTGTGCTTACATCCTACTTCACTAGGAGATAGTAGCATAGAGATGGAGATTGTGCTGGGCTTTGGTGTCAAAGGGGCAAGTGTCCAAACCCTGGCGCCATTGTTGAGTGTACCTGGGCAAGTTACTGACTCCTTCTCAGCTTTAGTTACTTCATCTGTAAAGGTAGGTATCATCACATTTGTTTAAAAATTTTTCCCTGAGGGCTAAATGAAAATTTTATAATCCAACAAAAATGTGTGTACTGTTGGCCAGGCACTGCTCTAGATGGGGGTATAGTGGTGTATGAGTCAAATTCCTTGTCCTTAAAGAGCGTACATTCCAGAGGGTGATACAGACAATAAACATGGAGCCAACAGAATAATACAATTCATAGTGATAACTGCTACTTAAGAAAAGACCATGGAAAGTGATTAGATTTGGAGAAGGGGGTGAAGTACTATTTTAGATAGGATGATAGGAACGAAGGTCTGAAGAGGTAACATTTGACCTTCATTCAAACCTGGGACTGTAGGATTGTGACTACTCTACTTACCAAAATTGAAAAGGTGAATTACTTCTTTTATAAATCAACTTATTTCATATCCATACATTATAATGAGTTAGGAAATATGCAGGTTCATATATAGAGTAGCATCAAATTTGGAACCTCAGTTAGGATATTACCATATGCAAATAGTTGAAGATTCAAAGTATGGATGCACATAACAATGTAAATAGATGCTACAAATTTCTCCAAAACATGTCTAAAAATGGTCTTCAGCACATGCTTCTAAACTCTCCCCGGATTACAGCTTTCGAACAAAACAAAAACCCAATGAATTTGGATCAGAGATCTCTAAAACCTCCTCCACCCCCACAGCTGTCTTTATTTAGTACTAAATTTAGAGCAGATGGAGGAACCAGCAAGCAAGACAATGCCTGCATCTGCTAATAAGTTAATACCGCTGAGCCAAGCAAATAGAACAATCTAGAGTGGTCTCTATATGTTAACCAAGCTACAAAGAAAGCAAGGCCTCCTGCTTTTTAGCTCAGAGAGACTCTATATAATTTAGACATAATATTGCTTGCTAACATTTACTGAGGACTCACTACGTGCCATTATAAGTGATTTACTCACATCTACTCATTTAAACTTCCCAACCCTGTGAAATAAATACTGTTACATTATCCGGTTTACAGAGGACACTGAATCTGAGATTAAGTGACTTTGCCCAAGGTCACATGATAGTGACAAAGCCGGGGTTCCAAAGCCCACACTCTCAGCCACCATGCTAAAGTGCTTTTCTAGAAAGACACAGATAGGAATAGACTGTCCCTATGACTTCATTGTATATTCACCATGTATTCTTTATTATTTTTTAGAAGTACACCTACCCTTCTTAGAATGTTCTATAGGTCTGTATCACAGCAGTTATGCTGAGCCTTGCACATAGTAGGTGCTTAGTTGGTGCTTATGGATTTGATCACGGGCAATATTAGTTTTGAAACTTAGGTTGCTTTGAACATAAAATCATCATAAGAATTTAAAGAAGGTAACCAATGCCATGAGAGATGTGTCAGAGCCTTGATTCTTCCGAGTCCCACATCCATTGTGTACGTTCCTACTGCACATCATTTCCCCGCCCTGCCCCGCCCTGGAGGCTGTAAGTTACTTGAGGTCAAGGATACTGTCAAGCCATCATCGCATCCTCAGTGACCAGCCCAGCACCTGTGAGGAGGTTTAAATGTGAGTGACAAGAGCCCAGCTGCCCTTTGTTAAAGCAGAAATAAATGTGCTGGAAGGAAACTGGGGGAGCTCCTGGGTTGGAGAAAAGGAAGAGCAAAAGCTGCAGGAAGCAGAGGAACTCCAAACACTGGACCCAGGGGCCATGCTGCTGGGGTGCCTTTCTTTCAATCCATTTCTGCCTCTGCCCAGGGAAAACACATTCCCCAAAGCCCTTAACCCGCCAGCTTCTAGCTGAACGATGTGACACAACAGTCAAAGGGATTCTTCCTCTCCCCCATCTCCACTGAGAACGGTCTTGAGGAGAACTCCAACTGGCTGAGTTTAGGCCATGATCTCACCTCTGACCAATCACTCAGGAGCACTCCTGGTATCCAAGCCTGAAATGTGCGCTTCTTATCCACACCCAGAGTGGCACTGAGGGGAGGATGATGTGCAGACATGCCAGGCAGCCAAAACAATGGCTACCACACACCTAGTAGGTCCTAAGTAATGAGGAATGAGGATAGGGGCTGAGTGCGTGGAGTGAATTATTTCCTTAAAGAATTGATTCCATGTTAAAAAATGGTAGGGCTTCCCTGTCATTCGGTTTGTATTCATTCATTCATTCAATACAACTTTTTTCAGCGTCTATCAAGGGCCAGGCACTGTTCTAGATACTGGGTATACCTGTCAGAAACAAAACAACATCCCTGTCCTCCTGAATTTTCCATTCTAAAGGAGGGAGACAGGTAATCAACAAATGTACATGTATATACATACTATGTCAGCTGGTGAAAAGTGTCATGGAGACAATTAAAGCAGGGTGAAGAGAATGGAAAGTGCAGGAGAGGAGTTTGGGGTTTTATAGGATGGTCAGGCTGCTCTGATGAGGTGACATCTGAGCAGAGACCTAAAGGAAATGAGAGGGCGAGTGCTGTGAATAGCTAAGGATGGAATGTTTCAAGCTCAGGAAGCACTAAGTGGAAAAGCCCTATGCTGGGCACAGACTTGGTGTGAACAACAACAAGGAGATGGGAAGAACGGGGAGACAATAGGAGATGAGGTCAGAGCAGAGGGGATTTACTGCAAAGCCAATGACACTCGCCTAGACTGCTGTTCTGGAGGGGAATTTCAGATGTTGTGAAGAGTTCCGGTGGGGTGGCAGAGCCAGGCTGCAATCTAAAATCATTTCTATATAAACATGTCTGGTAAATTGCCTAAAGAGATATCAGAAGATAGGGACCTGAATTAAATTGTTGTGATTTATTTTCTCATTCTAAATGAACATTCCATTCTATTACCTGATTTTCTATTCGTAATTTGTATTATTGGGTTGTGGGAAAAGTCATGACGCATTTTTACAATGAAAACATAGAAAAAAATACATTATGACTTTTCCGACAACCCAATATTTTCCTTAGCAAAGACCCCCATAGCATCTTCCTCTTCCTCTTCCCTTTTGCTCATGATTTAAACTTCAGGTTCAGCAAACTCAGGATCCCACCCTAGCTCAGAGAGACTCAGGGTGGCAGTGTGTAGGACTGATCACACAGGACCTTGTAGACCGTGGTCGGAATATTGACCTTTACTCTTGAGGAAGATGTGGTATGATCAGAGAAGAGTTTTGAGCAGAGTGGAGACATGGCCTGAATTATATTTCTGAAGGGTCATCTGACTGCTGACATTGAGACAGACTGTCTAAAGCAGCACAGTTCGATTGAAATACAATGTAAGCCACAGATGTAATTTTAAATTGTCTAGTAGCCACATTAAATATAGTAAAAAGAGACAGGTAAAATTAATTTTGTAATACATTTTATTTAACCTAATATGTCCAAAATATCACATCAACATATAATCAATGTAAAAAAATGATTGAAATGTTTTTGATTCTTCTTTTCATACTGTCTGAAATCTATTGAATATTTTCTACTTATCTTGGTTTGGACTAACCACATTTCAAGTGCTCAGTAGCACATGTGGCCAGTGGCTTTACACAGGTGGAAAGCCATGTGCCCTGGCCCTACCCACCCCAAGCTGGGGAGTTGTAGGCACTCCCTACCCACCCTCTGGGCTGATGGAGCACTCTGAGGACATTTCCAAACTCCATGGGAGTTAAAGTACATCTAAATGATGAGGGAACAACCTAGGCTCCAATTTGAGGTTTAATAATGATCATGTCTAATTTGTATAGCGCACTTTCAGTTCTAAATGTTCATCTATGTTGTTATGAATCTTCAAAACAATTTATTCATAGCAATACTATTACTATTCCGGATTTACAGATGAGGAAACAGGAATAGGAGAGAAGAAATAATTTATTCAAGACCACATTCAGTCTTATTTCAGAGTCTATGCTCTCATCTACTATACCAGTGGTCCTCCTGATGAAATTTTTCACCATTCCTTTTTTCCCTTGTGCTTGTTTTCCATTTGACCTCCCTTTATTAATATTAGTCTCCCCTGATTCATGGGCAATACGTTCCATGACCCTGATGGATGCCTGAAACCATGAATAGTACTGAATCCTATATATACTATGTTTTTGCCTACACATACAAACCTATGACAAAGCTTAATTTATAAATTAGGCACAGTAAGAGATGAACAAAAACTAAGAATAAAATAGAACAAGTATAACAATATTCTATAATAAAAGTTATGTGAATGGCTTTGGGGCCATAACTAAGTAAAATAAGGGTCATTTGAACTCAAGCACTGTGATACCACAACAGTCAATATGATAACAGAGGGGACCACTAAGTGACTAAAGGGCAGGGAGACGCTAATCTTAACAGGTTATCTGCTTCTTCTTTTGGATTTCCTATGTACATAATCTTATCATCTGCTAACAGTGACAGTTTTATTTCTACGTTTTCAATCTTTGTACCTTTCATTTATTTTTCTTGCCTTATTACACTGGCTAAGACTTCAAAGCAATGTTGCACAGAAGTGGTATTCAGTGGGCATCCTTTTCTGTTTCTCAGCCCAGGGGGGAAAGCTTTCAACATTTTATTACTAAATGTATGTAATATTTACTGTATTTGTTTGCAGATACTATTTATCAGATTAAGAGCATTCCCTCCTGTTCTTGATATGCAAGAGCTCTTATTATTAATAGTTTATTAAAAATGTACCTATTGAGATCATTTTACCACTTTTTTCCCCATTTTCTTAATGTGCCAAATAATATTGATTTCCAAATGTTAAACAAACCTTCCATTTCTGAAATAAACTCCTTTTGCCAAGATGTCTTCCTTTTTATATGTTATTGGATTCAGTTAGTTGATTATTTTCTTTAGGGTTTTTATTAGAAAAATTAGTCTGTAATTTCCCTTTTGTTTATTTATTATTATTATTATATTATTATTATTATTATTATTATTATTATTATTATTATTATTTAAGGAGGGTGCAGCTTACAGTGGCCCATATGGGGATTGAACCAGCAACTTTGGTGTTAGTATCACCACACTCTAACCAACTGAGCTAAGTGGCTCCCTTTCTTTTAACATCCTTAAATTTTGGCATCAAGATTATGCTGACCTCATAAAATGAGTTGGGAAGTGTTCCCTCTTTTTTATTTTCTGGAAGTGTTTGTGGAAGAAAGGTATATTTCTTGCTTAATTTTTTAGAATGAATCACTAGCAAAACTATCTGGGCCTGAAAATGGTTTGTTTTTGTTTTTGTTTTAGAAGGGTTTTAATCAAAAATTCACTGTCTTTAATAAACAGAAAATCTGAATAGTCCTTGATTTTTTTCTTGGTGTCAGTTCTGACAAATTTTGTTTAAAGAAGTTGTTTTAGTAATTTTATCTAAAATTAAAATTACTTAGTATAAAATAGTATCATCTTTTAACTTACTAATATTTGTAAGATCTGTAGCAATCTCACCTTTTTCATTCCCAATATAGGTATATTGTAAATAATCTATCATCGGATCAGATGATGAATGGATACATAAAATGTGGTATATCCATACAACAGAATATAATTTGGCTATAAAAAGAAATGAAGTATTGATATAAGCTACAACTTGGACACATCTTGAAAACATTAGGCTAAGTGAAAAAAGCCAGTTACAAAGGACCACATATTATCTGATTCAGTTTATATAAACACACAGAATAGGCAAATCTATAGAGACGGAAAGTAAATTAGTGGTTGGAAGGTAGATTAGTGGTAGAAAATAGCTTAGGTCTAGAAAGCTTGGGAGGAAAGTGGGAATAACTGCCAAAAGATATGAGGTTTCTTGGGGGATAATGAAAATATTCTAAAATAAGGTGGTGATGATTGCACAACTCTGTGAAAATATGAAAACCCATGGACTTGTATGGTATGTGAATTATCTCTCCATAAAGCTGTTTTTAAAAGTCTGTCATTGGACAGATGAAATACTCCTTGATCTGGATTTGATTAGATCCTCCTTCAATTTTGTCCCAAGCAACAAATTGGAAACTACCCAACTTGCAAAAAATTTTCTTATTTAATCATTCATGTATAAACCCCAATACAATATTTCAATTTCTTTCTTTCTTTGCTATCCCAGATGTTTGTCATCCTGGAGCACTGTGCAATGGAACCAGCAAGATTCTCTACACTAGCTCTCAGGAAGACTGATTTCAGGAAATATTTCATATGAAAGCATGCCTATGTATCCTTAGAAAAGTCTTTGCATATCCCCAGGGGTAAAAATACCCTAAGTTGAAGACCACTGCAGTAGATTACACTGCCTCTCAGTATAGGCATGTGGGGGAGGAAACGGATCGCATTCAGTATCCACCAGCTGTATGAAGATGTGTTTTGTGGTAAGGTCCTTTGTAAGCCAGTTAGGATCAGCATTCGGTTGCTTGCCCAGACACGGGTATTTCTACAAGGTTATCTCCAGTCCAGGATGTTTGACAGTGATGGTCTCATTTGGACAAGCCTATGATCTCTGGAAGCCACAACGATGTAGAGAACCATCTAGACAAGATAACCTTGGTTTCATTTTGGTGACACTGAACTAAATGTTGCTTAGCTCTACCTGAGGCTGCTTGAACAGTTTCTGGCAGTTAGTTTCTGGGATTTATATAGCTGGGAAACTTGATCCTTTGCCTTTCCCCTTTTACTTTTTTCGTGGGCAAATTTAATCTTTGTACCTGCCAAGTCTGCTGGGTATATAATTAGCATGCTGACATCTGAGCAATAGTGTTTCTCTGCTAGCTTTATTTAGGAGTGGAAATATTTTTTTTTTACTTTGGATAAACTTAGGCACCCTCCTCAATTTCCTTGTTATCCTGGATATGACAGCTTTTAATCCTTACAATATGTCTGTCAAGGACACAGAAATATGTGTCCATCCACATGTCAGCTGGTGTTACTCTGTCCTTTAAGATATACGAAGGTGCCAAAAAAAATGTATTCACATTTTAAGAACAGAAAAAAACTGTATTAAAATTGTAATACTCAATATATACCGATAACAAAAGATGAATACAAGTCATGTATAGACATTTTTTTGGCACCCCCGGTATACGAAATTGGCTCAATTCCTCTCCTGCCTCCCCATTTTATGGGTTATGGAAAGGTCAGTGCCCTCCTTCCACATTTCTGAAAATTCCTGGGAGACTGAGTTCTCATGGTCACTTCTGACTCCAGCTCCTGTGAGCTGTCTCAGTGTTGGATTGCCTCTTTCACTCCTGCAGTCCTTTTACCAACCAGGTAAACTCAGTCATGAAATTCGGAACACGTTTTGTAGTGTGCAGCGCTGTGGAGGGGTCCGCAAATGCTATGAGTCTACCTGCCTTCAAAGAAAGTTTCGGGGAAATGGAGAGATGTACTTCCAAACAATGCAGCCATCAGAAAATGAGCATCGGATTCTCCCACCACTTCCATACCCTGGTGGGGCTCCAGACTCCTGCATGGCGCTTGGCCTTCTCCCCTCATTATTCCTTTGTTCTGACTTTCCTATTAATATCAAAAGCCAACAACCCAAATGTCTTAGTCAGAGAAACTCCTTTTCTACCCCTTTTCCTGACTCTAGGTAACTATCTGCATATCTTAGGACACGAAGCTAAAGCTTTAGAATTAGTATTTATAAGGATTTGCCTCATTAAAGTCACGGGTAACCCACATCTTCCTCCCAGTTTTCGTTCAGATATTAAGGGTGGGTATTTTTGTTTGTTTTTATTATTAATCAGGAAACATTCCTAGGAGAGCAAGGTACTGCATCTTAATAGTATAACCGGATGTCAAGGAAAATTGAGCCAGTCACCACTATCTATTGAGTGCCTCATGTGTTCCAGGCACTGAGCTAAGAGCTAGGGCACAAACGGAAACAAAATCAGACACAGTTCTGCTCTTGTGAAGCTTACAGTTCTAGTGAGAAAGAGAAACATCAAATACTCACACAAGCAAAATGAAAATACAAAGGGACGAGCACCAGGAAGGTGGGTTGCAGGCGCTGTGAGAGAAATATGCTACACAGAGGGGAGGTCCAGGACTTCTGTAAGGATGTGACTGCAGTGATCATAATGCCCAGTAAGGGTTAACTTGGGGAGAGGAGAAAGAACATTCCAGGTCCAGGGAGCAGAGGGAGCAGCTTGTGCTAAGGCTGTGCAAGAACAGAAAGCTCTGACAAAGGATGTGCACGTGGCTAGGGCTGCAAAAGTGAGTGGCACTGTGAAAAAAGACTAGGTTGGAAAGGGTGGGTAAAACAAGACCATTAAAAAGTCTCAAGTGGGGGGCGCAGGTGGTGCTAGGCTCAGATTGGCATTTTAAAAAAAACTGGAGACCAGTAATTGATATGGCTATTCAAAGCAGTGTCTTACATTAAAATTAATGTAATTTTTAAGCTAAATGAATACAAACACGCATAAATAGTTCAAAATATCACATAGCACTAGTTCATTAGGCTTATGAAAAATAGTAGTCCTCTGACTGCCCCTCCTCAGACCCACTGCACCTTCCACTAAGGGTCTCTTCCTCCACTCTTAACTATTCATCTGGTATTTACTACCTCCCCCCCCCCCGCTTTAACATAATATAGCCTAAAGTGCTATTTATTTTTTAGTTTTAAATATTGTTTAGTTCCTACTACAGAAGAAAAGATTTTTCTTGATCTTACCCCATGTCCCGCCACACCCCCGCCCTTAACTCTATTCTTATCCTGCCAAGAGCAAACAGTCAAAGCATTACCAGCATTTCCTTTTTATTCTGCCCATATAAGAAAAAAAATACTCTGACTCATTCATTACTTGAAAAATCCATCCATCAATAAGGACAGAATCAGTACATTTCATTATAAATTTATACCTTTGTGAAGACAAAAGTACGTTCGCTGTACATCTGTCATAAACATATTTGTAGCAGTAAGGATTTTATATCCCTTTAAGTAAAAACTACCAAATTTTTAAGCTGGCCTAAGAATATTAAAAAAAAAAAAATCACAGTTGAATTACATGTGCTAATTGAAAGACATAATAGTTATTTGTACTAGAAGGCAAAAATAATTTTATAAGACAAATGTCTTGGAAGAGACGTGATAGAAAGGTCATTAATTGATGATACTCCGTATCATCTATTGATGGAGTAATGAAACAGGCCTCTGTCATGCTGCTGCAGAGTGTGAGCTAGAAAACAAGTGGGAGATTCCTACCCAGAGTCTAAAAACATAAGTCAGATGTTTTGATCTTCAGAGAAATCAATCCTCAGGAAATACTCAGAGATACAAAGATTTACGCCCAAGAATATCCATGACAGTATTATTTACACATAACGGAAAACAATTGCAATGCCCCCAAAGTAGGAAAATGGTTAAATTATGTTACATCTAGAGACTGGAATAATATAAAATTCAATTCATGCTTTCAAAGAACAGTTAATGCTCATAATGTTAAAAGAGAAAAACAGCTGAGGTCAACCTACATGTACAAATATGCTTGTGTATAATATACACACATATAAACATATTATATATTTACATATATATAAAGTATATACACACCCCAATTCTTTTAGTGCACAGAAAAAAGACAGTTTTTTCCCAGTGTGATCTGCCCCCCATATACTTCAGAATCATCTGGGGGGAGCTTATTAATACATGCAGATTCTTGGGTCCTACCCCAGACCTACTGAATTAGTCTTTGGAATCAGAGCCCAAGGATCTCTGTCTACTTAACCCTTGTCTACCTACGTACTACCTTGAGTAATGCTGACTCACACCTCAGCTGCAGGACCACTGGGCCAGAAGTGGTAGCTCTCTGGTTGGTGGAATTAGGGGTAATCGTCTTCTTTTCTTGAATCTACAGATCAGATGCTTCTTTTATTATGAAAAGTTCATTAAAAGTATATTAACGAGGCATGAGTATTAGAAATCAGCTGATTTGCAGTCTATTTGGGCAAGTCTAAACACCTTTTGCAAACTGAAAAGTGCATATTTTTTATCCAAAACAAGCAGTTACTTGTGGATTCCTGAACAACTGAAAAGTCACATTAGGACAAAGAAAATACTATATTAAGTGTAGATATAGAATTTATTACCTCAATAAATTGTGCAGGTAAACAATATAAATATAATAACTCTGAGAAGTATTAAGGAACGGCAGCATTTCTCAGTGTTCCAAGATGTTCCTCAGCAAAAGAAGACTCAGGAATTGAAGAAGTTTGGGCACAATACATATTGTAATCCCTTCTTAGAATCCTACAACCATAAGCAGATTATAGGATCTGGGAAGTCCAATGTAAGTTTCATTCTTAATTCTAGCCCCACAAATTCTTATAGAGTGTGCCCTACCATTAAGAACAAAGTCTAGGCCAAAAAAGGGTCCAAGAAAGAATTCTCATCATGGACTGATACCCTACACTTGATCCAATGCATCAATTCGTTCCCACATTCCAATGGTCTCTGAGGACTTAGCCCACATGTATTAATAGCGCCTGCTTCTAAGGGCACAGCTCAGGTCAGCTACCAAATAATGCCCAGGACCAGCACAACTGAGGGCCAAGCTACAAGATTAGAACTGTGTGTTTATTTATCTGTCTTGACCACTTATCTGTCTTGAGCCTAGAATTTTGTCTTATGTTCCTTTACATATTTCCAACACAGTGAAGCCTGGCACTGGGTTGGTACTCAGTGAATGGGGCACCACCAACCAGGTCAAATTTTCTGGACAAATACAGTAATGAAATGGGTGAGGCCCAGGTCCTAAAGTTCACACGCACACCATATCAAGGCCTCATTTCATTTGGTAAACATTTCTTGTCTTTTTGTTGTTGTTTTTTTTTTTTTTTTTTGTTTTTTTTTAGCTGAGCCATCCTGCAACCTGTTGGCAGCTCAGCGGCAGCTCAGCTCGGGCCGGCACTCGAACCGGGACTCGAACTGCTGTTGCTCAGACCTCGCACTCTTGAGCAAACTCTTATTAACCAACTGAGCTACTCAGCCGGCCCACTCATTTGGTAAACATTTCTGAATGCTTACTATGGGCGGGTTATTTCTAAGAATGTAGAGGTGACTAAGATACAGTTTTTACCCTCACAAGCTCCATGCAGTAGAAGTACTAGTACTAGCCATGCTGCCTTGTGCAGGTTTGGGCACACGGTAAGTGTCTAATAAATGCTTGTTTGAAGTGAGCTCAGAAACCAAGTTTAAGCCTGGTTAAAATTTGGCACTTTGGCGGGCCGAGAGCCCAGAGCCAGAATCAGACCATCCTGGAGGCTGCTTCCAGATGACTGAGGTCTTGAGGAACTACACCCATCTTGATTATCGCTACTTCACGGACTCCAGAACTAACCAGAAGTCAAAATTTTTTTTTTTTAAGCTGAGCCATCCTGCCACCTATTGGCAGCTCAGCTTGGGCTGGGAATCAAACTGGCGACCCTGCTGCTCAGCGCTTGCACTCTTGAGCGAGCTCTTAACCAACTGAGCCACTCAGCCAGCCCGATTTTTTTTTCTTTTACTAAAGAAGGCCCAGAACCCAAAGAAACTTAACAGTGTACACCATCATAATACTTCTAAATACGTGTAGTATAAAACTCTAGGTTCTTAAGATGAAAATAAATAGTATATGGTGAAATAGGACTAAAATAGGGGTTCAGTAGAGCTGAGAGGCCTCTGGACTGCAGGACTTCTCAATGCTTTTAAGCAATGTGCTACACTCTTCTTATGCACTGTCTTACTTAAGCTTCACACTAATCCTAGGACATAGTTAGAGATGGGCAATCAGAAGCTCAGAGACTAATCTGCTCCGGGCCACCCAGGTACCACCATAAGATACAGAACAGGACCCTGAAATCAGGTCTACCTGGCATCAAAGGCTGGTTTCTGACCACTCAAGCCGTGCTGTGTTTAACGTATCACTGGGCATTAGAACACTCCCAGAGAAACACATAGCATAAAGGGTTTCCTAAACTGATCTGAATAGGGAACCCCTTTGAATAAATCAGTACTTGAGACTAGCTTTCCATGTAACACATTTTGAGAAATATTGTGGGGCAAATGACCCAGAGATACCCCATTGCAGACACAAGGGAGGTGGAAGGCACCTCAGAAGGAAAAGCTGTTCTAGAAAGAATATTTATTAAAATTGTGCTCAAAGAATTATGAATAGGAACACCTAAATTAAACCTCAGTAGAATAGATATCATTTCTTTACCTCTAGATTCATAAGCTCCAGCTCATGGCTCATTTCTGTCAAATAACATTTGATACGACGTTCTAATTCCAACACATTCACTTAGCTACTTCTTTAGGATTTGTTGTAGAATTTGACTTTCCTAGTAGTTCAACTCATGATGTCACTAATTTTGATACACACTGGGAGTATAAGTTTGAAGTTGCTATATACCTGCAATTTGTATCTTAGGGTGAGATAATTCTTCACCATACAGGACTGACCCAAACCCTGCAGGATCTAGCATCCCTGGCTCCTACTGACTCCAATCCCCCTCCACCTCCCCACCTCATTTTGACAAGAAACATCCCCAACAATTTGAAAGCTCCATCTAGGGGAGTGGTATCACCCTCAGAGGAGCAAACTAGCAAGTTCAATAACGTATTAATTGAAGGATAAACATCTAGCCCGCCCCTGCATTCAGTACTTGAGCAAAGAATTCAAGATTGAACATGCAGGCTTCAATCCTGCATGTCCAATGTCTCCTTACACTTCTCTCTATTCTGTTAATAATACGAACAGATTCAACACAAACGGCCAAATACCATTTCTAGCCGAGAGGGCCAAGCCCTGTGTACCTTGCCAACAACAGCAATGAAGCTGAGCAGAAGCGGAGCCCAGGATTGCACGGGGTCCTGGCGTGTATCTGAGCAGCAGCCACACAACACAAATATACCTGACTAGTCTATCGTTTTGTCAAAGTTGGACTTTAAAAAGGATGCTGTTTTTTTTTCTTTTTAAAATGATTTATTATCAAAAACTTTGCTCCCTCTCCCTGCTGAGTCAGTTCAGCGATGCAGCTCCGTCCTTCTTAGGATTATTAAGACCCAAATAATTTTAGACCAAAACAACAACACCAGAAACAGAAACAACGACAACAACACTGACTGTGGGTTCGGGAACATGTTCACAGACATGGCGCTAGGCTCTCAGGAACACTGGTTTCATTTCTTGATCGGAATGCCAATCACCATAAAATCTTCTGCTAGAGTCACTTCTTGGAAATCTAATACTGATTCAGCTTGCTTTTTCAGTTCTACAATCCCATCTGTTTCTCCTTCCCTGGCCAAGGCGACTGGTTTGTACCTCTGACTGAAGTGAGTCAGAACCAGCCTCTTTGCTCGGCACAGCTTTGCAAACGCTGCTGCCATCTGCGGCGTGCTGTGGCCATGCTCCTTCGCTTTGTCCATCTGGGCGTCATCCAGGGTCGCTTCGTGAATCAACAGGTCTGCTTCAAAGCACAGCTTCACTCCTCCATCACCCACAACCCCAGAACAGTCACCCAAAATGCAGATTTTTCTTCCAACAATGGGCTTTTTTAAGACATCTTGGGGAAAAATTGTAACTCCATTTTCCAGGACAACAGAAATTCCATTTTTCAGCTTCCCATAGGCAGGACCTGGCGGGACACCTAATGATGGAGGCAGATAACATCACATCATGGGAATGGAATTTATGACTCTAGAGTCTGTTTTAACAGCACAGCAAATAGCAACTAGAAAAGGCAGCCAATTCTTCTCATAATTGTTATAAATATTTTACTATTTGTGGAAAACTGGAATATTTATACATTGTTAAAAGTTCAGTGTTGGCAATGCCCTGGCTCTTAAAACATTTCCCAAGCACAAGTGTTAGATGAGTTTTAAGCACTTAAGTCCCACTAGGACCTTCTCACAGTTAACAGCCTTGGTTCTCCACTTGCATGGGAATAACAGTTTTTGTGAGTGCTTTTTTAATAAGCCCATCTTCGGGCAAAATTAAAGAACCCATTTAAATAATGACAAGGTACCTACAAATTAACTTAATAAAAAAAGTGCTAGAGGGGATTGTTTGGGTCACAAGATCAAGGAGTTTCAGACAATTATGCATCATCAGTCTTCTTTGGAGACAGGCAGTTCCTCGTTTACCAAAGCTAGGCTTAAATCTCATGCTAATGTAGAATACGACCTGATCATCACCCTGGACAATACCTACACACAAACAGAGGGTGTTTACTGATTCCAACATGAGTCATATTAAAGTTCCTCAAAATAAGAGTATTTCCACAGGTTTTTAGATAATAAAAATATCTTTGGCCTAAGTCACTTTTTCTCATTATTTTGCATTTTGTTTTAGTTGGGAAAGGAAGAAGTTGTTGGGTAAAGAAACAAACATACAAAAGACACCATCGTGCTTTTTGTAGGCTCTGCCATGGCCATGCCAAGGAAGGTGGTGGACGTTGCTTCGAGAGAGGTGCTGAAGACCCCCTCACACATGCAGCCCTAACATGGAAGAGGCATGAGGCCTCGGGTGGGCCCCAGGCCCATCTTTGTGTGCTTGCTTCCAACTATGATGAACCCAGGGATGCAAAATGGCTGAGGCGCAGTGTTCCGAACGCCGAATTAACTCAATCAAGGTAGAGAAGGGAAGCCCTGAAAGTAGCTGGTTGCAGTTGCAAGGTTAAGATATGGCAAATATTCTCAGGCCAAAGATATCATTGAAAACATATTTCAAAAGGAAGATGTGAGAAAATAAAAGCCTAGACCTAAGACAACAACCACTACCCTGCCAACCAAGATGGTGTAAGCTGGAGTTAAGACAGACTAAAAGTATGCATCAGGGGAGCTGAAGAGAGAAAGATTTAAACACATGCTTAGGTTTTGCTCTGCATAGCATCTTTTGGCCTCAGGAATTTCCCTTAATAAGCAAACTTTGGGCAAAGGAAATAAGTGGAGAAAGTGTCAGTATTAGGCCTGGGAGACAGGAAAGGAAGGTCACTACAACACTCCAACAGCTTCAGTTAACAACAGTTTGATTGATGAGAAGGAACAACAACAAAAAAAACACTTACCGAGGTCTTTCAGTTTCTGTGCATTGAGTTTACCTGGGCGTTTCTTCTCCACAACTGAAAACCCAAAGGAGGGAATTCGATGAAAGAGGCGAAATGCTTTTACAACAAACTGTTCATCATCGACCAGAAGGTACGAGTTTTCTTCTGAGTCTAATAGGATAGTTCTTCCTTTTCCCTCCTTGGGAGGGCTGTCTGCTGTATTCACATGTGAAAATTCTTTTAGTTCTTCAGTGGGACACTGATCTGCTGTAGGCACCAGCTCGTGAACCACGTAAGGGAAGACCAACTCCGTGTGAGACAGTTCCATGGTTCTCCAGATAAAATCCCGAAGCCCTGCAGGGCCATAGATTTCAATAGGCTGTTTGGTGACTGTGGAGCTGCTCTGCAGGCTGATTGTGCAGAGCAGGCCAGGAAGGCCAAAGAAATGGTCTCCATGAAGATGCGTGATGAAGATCTTAGTAATTCTCCCTTTTGATTGAGGCAGAGAAATAACATTGGGAATTTTTCAGAGCTAAAAATCCATACGAAGCTACTTGAAACATGCATAACAACTTACATAGAAAGCAGTAAAGTGAATTTAGAGTTTTACTTATCACTATAAACTTATTTTATATTTTTCTATATGATTCCAGAAGCAAGAAAGACAGGATTTATTTCACTAGATGGTTTTAATAAGACATGGTTAATAAAACATCTTCAAATCACATAGTGTTACAGGTTTCAAAGTATTTTCCTACATATCCTCTTAATAAAAACAAAAATAGCTGCAATAACAAACTGTACCAAATTAATTCACTTAAGTAACTAGACAGGCCTCCAGTGTGTCAAAAGCATCTAACAGTTACACTGCCCCCTCTGGCTCCCTCTGAGAATAGCAATTATGTATTTCCAGCAAAATGAATGTTCCCCAGGCTCCCACTGACTGGACCAGCGCCTGAACCCAAAACTGCCTTTTAAGGACTTTCTACACTGGACAGAGATTAACTAACCAAGTTAAAGCCTGCTTGTCTCAGTGCAGTTGAAGGCGGAGAATAAAAGGGAGGATGATGAGGGAGGGAGAGGCAAGGGAAGAGGGAGGAATCAGGACATCGGAGAGGAACCAGGGTGAAGGACGGAGGCGGGGGGAAGTGGGCACCTGACGCTGGAAGGCAGACCAGAAGGCAGATGGCCTATGGTGTTATGTAAAAGTATGTGCACTCATCCCTTCCCTTCAGCCTGAACTAACACTGTAGCTTTTTCAGTGCATATTGGCTTTGGGTGTAACTTGATTTACCCAATAGTAAATGGAATTTACTGCCCGCATATGGAAAGATGCCAAATCAGCATTTTTCTGAGATGCACCACAAGCATTTAAGAGTAACAATCACAATGAACACATTTTTAGTATAACAGAGACTTGTGGTTCTAGCTCATGGCCCACCTATTTCAAACATTTGCTATCATAAAAGAACAGGAACAGTTCATCAATACGATAAAAGAACAGGAATAGTTTACTGTCATGTGATTTGTCCTGTGACAGCAAGGCAAAAATGTTCTCCAAGCGAGTTAGTATACCAAGCCCAGGCCCCGGTGGCAGAGAATAGATTGGACAGAGGCTGATTTTGGACCTTGAGAGTCCCCAGGAAGTACTCTAGAAGTTTCCTCAGTATGCTCCTTTTTGTATTATCTTTTCAGTCTTTCTTTTTACTGTTTTTTTACTTTCAGGACCCTTTCATTTCCCCCCTTCTTGCTGTCCAGGCTGCCAAGGCACCCACAAGTGTGACCCGAGGCCTACAACAGTTGTTGAGTCCCGATCTCATGTTGACCTCAAAAGTGCTGCGTCAGGCTTTCTGGGCCCTCTCCTTATCTACCGGAAAACAGAGCCAAACTGAATACCAAAACAGTCTGTGAATCCAAAGCAAGTGAGACAAATTAAGTTAAGTAAAAAATTGCTTCTCACAGTTGTCACATGTTCAAGGAAGACAAACCATTTCATTTTTTCAAGAAACTTGATTTCAGAGGGAGAAGGAATGGCAACCACAATTATCAAAGCTATCAGATGAAGGCAGAAAAATGCATGTGTTCCCTTTCAATTGAGAACAAGAAAATTACAGGAGAATATGTCATCCCTTGAGGAGTGGAATACTAAACATATTCTAAGTGATGATGCAGTTATACTTACTGTCCTAGGAAGATGTCTGCAATATATTGTTTGTATATGTAGTTCTGTTGAAAAAAAGCAGGTTACATCAAGTATAGTGTGATTCCATTTATACAAAATTAAAGACACACACACACACCCCTATACCACCACCATACATACATGTACAGAAAATTTACCTATGAGACGGGGACATAGACTTTTCTTATTTATACTTTTCTGCTTTGATTGAACTTTTACAATGAGCATGTATACTTTTTATAGTAATTTTTAAGGGAAAAAGGAAGGCTTCACCTCAGTCTTTAAAATTATGAAAGAAATACACATGGCAAACCTATACTTGTTAATCAGACGCTTGTATGTAAGGACCATGGAAGGCTGAAAGAAGTATGTTTAGATAAACAGAAAGTACTTCCTCGTGAAATATTACTACCCCAGGAGGTGTACAAGCTGGAAGGGTTTCAATGAAACAAATAATGATAGGTTCACACTGGGTTATTGAGAAAAACCAAGCTGTATTGAAGGTGCTATATTCCAGTCTGAGACTGGGGCTTTTGAAGTGCTAGAGAGTCATAGAAAATGTTTTGCGATTACCACTTCACCCTCCTCTCTGAGGCCAGTACATTTTTTTTAAGCCAATAAAAATTTAGTAGGCTAAAGGTTCTCTTAGGCGTAATTTAATTAATTAAATAATTTTTTGCCAGGCTTAGCTTTGCAAACTGTTCACTTTAAAACTACTACCATGTTGGGCTGGCTGAGTGCCTCAGTTGGTTAAGGTTAAGAGCTTGCTCAAGGGTGCGAGCTCTGGGCAACAGGGTCGCTGGTTCGATCTATTCCCACACGGGCCAGTGAGCTGCGCCCGAGCTGAGCTGCCACTAAGCTGCCAACAGGTGGCAGGATGGCTCAGCTGGTGAGAGCACGTGCTCCTAACAACAAGGCTGCTGGCTGACTCCAGCATGGGATGGTGGCTACGCCCACCCGCAATTAATTGAACACAGCACCTTGAGCTGAGCAGCGCGACTGGACTTGGAGCTGAGCTAGTTCCACAACTAAGATTGAAGGACAACAACTTGGCTGTTCCCCTTCCCCAATTCCCCAGCACTGTTCCCCTCCCCCAATTCCCCAATAAAATCTTTAAAAACAACAACAAAAAAACCCCCCCCAAAAAAACCTACTGTGTTTCCCCCAAAATAAGACCAGGTCTTATATTAATTTTTGCTCCAACTATCTACATTTATTCATTTATTCATGTACAAAAACCTACGTTTATTCAAACAGTCATGTCTGGCTGACGCTCTTAACTGGGACTTACGTTTGGGGTAGGGCTTATATTATGAGTGTCCTGAAAAATCATGCTAGACAGTGTATCATTACAACTGAACTATGTACATCTTAAGGCCAGGAGTTCCAAGTTATACACACCGGTACCTTCCCCCAACAGCTCTTTTCCTAATTTCCTATCTAGATGCGGGACATCACCACCTGTAACTTGTAATCATTTTTCACTTCTTCATACCTTAGACTTTCAACCAGTCACCAGCACCTGTTGGCTTGAGTCTCTCTTCTTCATTCGTGTCCCTACTTCCTGCTTCAACATCCTCTCCTCTTTCTTCTCAAAATTGGTCTCCCTGATGCTATTCTCTCTCTCCCAATACCTTTGCCAGAGGAAAACGCTGTCCTAAAACACAAATCAGACCATGTCATTCCCCTGCTTATAAACTTTTAATGGTTCCTTATTGCCAATAGAATAATAAGGTCCAAATACCTTAATATAACCACAGAAGACGTCACAGTCTGCCCTCACTTACTTGCAGTGTCTTTATCTCCCACCCATCCTAGCCAAGTACTCCATGCTCTGGGTGGCTTAATATTCCTCAAACGTATCATTTTTCTCCTGGGAACCCTCTTACTTGTTGCTCACTTTCTTTTCTGTTCCTTGAATGTCCAGCCCTATTTCTCTCCCTACAGAAACTTCGATTTATCCCTTAGATCTTAGTTCAAGTGTTACCACCTCTGGGATGCTTTCTCTGAAGACACAGATACTGTTAATGTCCCCCTTCTTCGTGCTCCAAAATTACTTAAAAGACACCTTCATTATTCTACTTTTCACATTACACTATGACTGTTGGCATGTCAGTTTCCACAAAGAGACCAAGAGATCCTTGGATGCTACAACTGTATTTCCTTTAGTCCTCAAATGCCATGCACTCTGTTGAGTCACAGGAATAACAACTCAGTAACCACCATTTATCAAGACCTGATAAGAGAGGCACTGTACTAGGTGCTGAACTTCTTATTCGTGCACTAATTGAACAGATATTTAGTAGGCCTCTACTAGGTACATAAGTGATCGCTGAGCTTAGCACAGTGAGATAGCGTGCACAGCGACAGCTATTGAAATAACATAATTTTAGACACTGATGATGCTAACACGTCAATAAACATAGGATGGGTCAGTAGAATGCCTGGGGTGAGGACGGCATGACCTAACCCGGAGGTTCACAGCGCCTCTGAGGAGATGGTATTAGAGCTAAGAGTTAACTGATGAGGAGACAACAACACAGAGAAGGGATTATTATATTTAATTCTCATAACATCCCTTCTAAGTAGAGATTTTATGCCCCTTTTCGAGAGGAGAAAAGTAAA
Source organism: Hipposideros armiger (assembly GCF_001890085.2). Classification (NCBI taxonomy): domain Eukaryota; kingdom Metazoa; phylum Chordata; class Mammalia; order Chiroptera; family Hipposideridae; genus Hipposideros; species Hipposideros armiger. The sequence goes on from NW_017732086.1 coordinate 447,485, forward strand.
CATTATGTTTGCTGAGCTGCTCAGGTCACAAGCCGAGACACAGCTGCACTGGAACTCAGGGTTGCCAGGCTCCAGGCCGAGGCTTTCCACCACTTCCTCCTCGGTCTTCCTTCTGCTGGGCCTGGGCTTACTCCACTTCCTCTGGCTGGAACACCCTTCTTCTCCCCAGCCCAGCGAATCCCTCCTCCTCCTCCGACAACTCACAAGTCACCTTCTCTGAGATGCCAACCCTGATAGCCCCAAGTAGAAAAGGAGTGTGTCTCTCCTCCCAACTTCTTTGCCCTTTGCAATTGCTCCTGATACTTACAACTCTCTCCTGGTGAAAATAAGTGTATACACTGTTCCTTTGCCTGGCCAGTGTCCATCTAATATGCCTGATGTATCTCATTCCATCCTCTAGCTCCCTGAACCTCTATAAATCTTTGCGCTCAATATTCCCAGGGTGAATGAAAAGTAAATAAACAAATGAAGTTCAGTGGGCAGGGCCAAATGTCTGAGGGTCTTCCATGTCTTGCCAGGATTTAGCACTGATGTGGGATGCAACTGTCAGGGCTGTCTGAGCAAAGGGCCAAGGAGAGCCAGGAAAATGAAGCAGAACAAGAGACAGTCTTAATGAGATAGCTGATTGCACACTAACCTGCTTTAAGTTGGCTTTTCATAAGCTGTGTCTGGGTTCCCTCCCCACAGTCAAAGAGCCAGCACTCGCCCTCACACCGCAGGACCAGAGCAGAGGCACCCCGAGTTGGGGATGGGTATGCTGCGCCTGTCCCCAGAAACGTCACATCCATAGACATCTTCTATCCTGCAATGGAAAGATCACCTAGGGATTATTTCACATCACTGCTCAAAATCATCAAAAAACAGGTTCCTGAGAGATTTACTGTTATTTAGGGCAGTGAAACTATTCTGTATGATATAGTAGAGATAGACTTCATTACACATTGGTCAAGACCCATAGACTGTATTAATACAACACAAGAGTGACTGAACCCTAATGTAAACTTCAGTTAATAATAATGTACCATATTGGCTCATCAACTGCAACAAAGATACCATACTAATGCTATATATTAACAATAAGTGATCTGGGTGTGTGTGTGAGGGAGTATATAGGAACTCTGTACTTGCCATGCATTAATTTCTTTTTAAAATTCTTCTAATAAATACTAAACGATAACAACCACTCCATTTGAGATTCTGAAATGGGATTTAATTATGCTTACTATTGCTGGTGCCCATGGTGGTCAGCCCTTTCTCTGAAACGGTCATACATATAGCAATGCTCTACAATACTACAGTAATACTGATACCTCACAGTAATGCCCCGTGAATATCTCACTCCCCTAAATGACAGGGTCCATGACTGGTTAGGATGTGAGTTTCTGCTATTTTAAGTGATCAGCAATAACCTGTTGAGTGTGTAGATTTCTGCCAACTCCTGACATCTCTCTCTTTCACTATTTCTGGGCACACCTACCATTTCTGATATACTTCTGTAGTAGGAGATGTGCATCAAATAGAGAATAAACTCAAACTTACACCTAACCAATTATAGATTACCCACACTGAGGACAGGGAGGAAAACAAACATAGCAATTTTAAGAAAAAATACTAAAATAAGAAAATTTGACAGAGAGCTGAATAAATATACAAAATTATCAATAATTTTCCTCAGTCCTAGCAATAACCAGATAAAAATAGAAACAGGAAAACTCTCATTCACAGGAAAAAAAAAACCTTATAAAATCACTAGAAATAAAATGAATAAGAAAGGAACAGGCCCTAAAATAACCAAAACACACACACATTAGATTTATTAATACAAAGATTTAATGTGTTCATCTTTTCATAATTAATATAGATATATTTAATGCGAATTCTATCAGATTCCCAGTGAAAACTTTTCTTGGAACAAAAAAAACCAAAAGATCACATGGAAGGAAAAATAAATGTCTAAGGATGGGCAAGAAAATTACATACATAAAGTAATGAGTAGGGACTTCCCTTTGTAGATATTACCCTTACTACACTAATAAGGTATAAATAAAAGAGAAAAATATAGCACAAAAATAGAGATCAAAGAAAAGGGACAATGCAGAAATAAATGTAGGTATGTATGGAAATCAATATATAATGAAAGTATAAAAAGGGTAACTTATTTAATAAACAGCACTGTCATAATTGGCTACTTTTGCAGAAGAAAGTAAAGCAAGGTTCTCACTTTGCATTGTATATAAAAATGCATTCCACATGGTTTATAAATTTAACTGTAAAAGGTCCAATAAAATCTGTTTTAAAAAATTAGGAGAATATGTATATAATTTGGGGGATGGGAAAGCCTTTATTGGCAAGATAGGAAACACAGAAATTTATATATATATATATATATATATATATATATATATATGCATTTTCACTACATAAAAACTTTCATATATCAAGACTCATAGTCAAAGGACCAAAAAAACCACCTGGCGAAAACTGTTTGCACTGTGTGATAAAGCGTTAATGCCCCCCCCCCAAAAAAAATTCATGTAACTGCATTAAAAAATAACTGATACAATAGAAAAATGGATATATACAGGAAATTCACAGAAGACATCCAAACAGCCAATAAGCATGAAAAGTGTTCAGTCTCCAGGTAGTTAGAAGAAATGCAAATTAAAGAAAACAGACATCCACATATCAGCTGGCAAATATTAATGCTAGTCAATGCTAATCAGGACAAAAAAAATGTGTACTCATATGTTACTAGTGGTAGAAGTATAAATTGCTATTATGTTTTGGGAGAGTAATCTGGCAATACATGTTACCAATAGTAATGATGCTGCTAATAACAACACACTTTAACCAAGCAATCCCATTTTGGGGAATCTACTCTACAAAAATAATTATCTACAGTGATGTTAACTTCAGTACTTTTAAGGTGGCTAAAATTTGGAAGCAATCTGAAGAAAACATTAATCAGGAAACAATTGAATTTTTATTATACATTCATACCATAAACTGTTTATTAGGAAGCTAAGTCAGGTCTGTAACCCTTCTCCTGGAGGGATGACAATGAGAAAAGTTACAGATGGCTATGACATGATCTCATGTCATAACAATGTCCAAACCCCCTACATTTATATAAGACAAAGAAAATCTGGCGTGGAAAGATACACACCACATTGTTAATACCCGTTACCTCAGGGGTGATTAAAATGGTGCTTGTAGGGGGGAATTATTTTTTCTTTTGAATCTTTGAATTGTTTTTGGTTGTTATGAACAGCATTTGATTTAATTTTAATTTATATTTACTTAATATTGATGATTTAAAAAACGTGTCATAGGCTGAACATGCTGTCCTAACTATCACCTAATCCTCCTCTCAATTTGGGGATACAGTCAGCTCCTCACACCCCTCACCCCGCCCACACCTGACACACACAGATAGTACATCTCTCCACCTCACACAAGCCTTTAGGTTCCTGCTAGCGTCCCTTCCACATGTTACTCCACCTTTCCACTTTCAAGGTCAAACTTTCCTTTGGTAATTAAGTAGCTTAATTTGCAAAGGCTTCCTATTGGATTGCAGTTTGCAAGAGAGGTGAGAATAAACAAAATGAAAGTTAAAAATACAAAAAGTTAACAAATGCAGAAGGAATCATGGAATATAATCGCTTTGCAGTCCCTAACAAATAATGGATCTAGGTATGTAACCCTTGAGCAAATCAGAATCACCTTTTAAAACATATCAATGATTGGGCTCCATCCCAGAACAATTAAACAGGAAATTCTGCACGTGAGACGTGTTTCAGTATTAAAAAAAATTTTTTTTTTCTCCCTATGATTCTAATGTGCAGTCAGATCTGATAACCACTTAGTGAAAGGCTAATGGAGACCAGATATTATACTGGATGGGATCAGGCTGACTTGAACTCACTAGTCAATCTTTAACAAAACTTTTTGTAATTGAAATTTTCAAACACGTGCAAAAGTAGAGAGATTAGTATACTGCATTGCCACATACCCATCACCGATCTTCAACAATTATCGATTTATGGCCAATCTTAGTTCATGTATATCCCCCATTCCATCATCCAAGAATACTTGATAAGTGGTATTGGATACTTCCATCAGGAAGTACATGCTTTCTTGCTGTCTCTCTTTTCCTGATGGTAACAGCCACCATTAATGATTATTGTCAGGATCCATTATTTCATTAGGAGTTGCCAAAAGGTGATCTTCTCTCATTCCTTCTGCAGTTATTAGCTGGCATCCTTCTGTATATCCCTGGTTAATTATTTAGTTAGCCAGTGGTGCAATTTGTACAAAAAAGATTCACTGATGAGTCTTAATACCACAAGACAGGCAAGACCTTTTCTAACTCCTAATGTGATGCAATATGAAGGACACAGTAACGATGAGGTTTTCTTGCCAAAAAGTAGAACCTAATCTGAAAAAGGCTGGAATCTAAATGTCAGCTGGTTGAAGAACACCACAGGGATGGAAAAACAAAATCCAAGTTTGTAGGAAATTTTACAGGATAAATCACTTGATTTTTTTCAACAAGTAAAATACAGGGGGAGGAGGGAATAAAGACAGAGGGAATAAAGAGATTAAAAAAGATATGAAATGTCAATCAAATGTAACATGTACAGCTTGTTTGGATCCTGATTTGGACAAATTGATAGTGGCAGGGAAAAAAAGACACAACTGGGGAAATGGAAATGCTGACTGGATAGATGATAACATGAAATGCTTATCAGACTGATAATGACTGCTTTATGTTTAAAAAGGAATTATTGTGTTTTATAAACATAAACAAGTATTTAACAGATGAAAGGGTACATTCAGATTTGCTCTAAAATGATCCAGCAGGGTGTGTCCTGTTAGCTCAGGTGGTTAGAGCGCAGGGCTCACAAACCAAGGTTGACAGTTTGATCCTCGCGTTGGGCCGTGGAGCTGCGCCCTCCACAATTAGGCTGAAGACAACTACTTGACTTAGAGCTCATGGGTCCTGGAAAAACACACTGTTCCCCAATAAAAAAAAATCCTTTAAAAAAAAAAAAAGGTCCAATGGGGGTGAGGATACTAGATAAAACAGGATTGATCATGAGTTGGGAATTCGGTACACTATCCTATTTTCGTATATTTTTGAGAGTTTCCATAATAAACAGTTTAAAAACACACCAAATAATCAAAACCCCTCCATTAGGGCAGGATGTAATCAGAAATTATGTATTACATCAGCGGTGCATGTTTTTGTGACATGTACCATTCTGGGCACTAGGAAATAAAAATAACTAAACCAGCTTTGGTCCCTGTCTTCTTGGACAAAAACGCTACCGCCTGCTTTCTCCTGACCAGGAACGACCCCCCTCGGACGCAGCGCGCAGTCTCGCCTAACACAGCACACGACCGTCGTGCTGTCGCTCTGGGCCAGGGGTTCTCGGTCCCGGCGGCGCGTCACCAGCATCTGGCGACTCTGGGGCCTGGGCCTTGGGAGGGCTTCCCAAATGAGTCTAAGGGCTGCCGGGTGGAGACTCGCGTTCCGGGCTGGCAGCGCCCACCCTGCGCCCCCCGCGGCACAGGCGGGGCGGACGCTGCCACCTCCATCTCAGAGACGAGCGAGCGCGGCCCCGGAGACAGAGGGCGAGCGGCCAGGGCGGGGTCGGGGCCAGCTCTCCGGCCAAGTCAGTGTCCGTCTCCCCAAGGGAGGGGTGGGCGGCGGCGGCAAGGCGGCAAGGCGGAGGCTCCCGCCGGCGGGGGTGGCCTCGGGGCGTCCGCGCTCCTGGGCGCCTCCCGGGCCCGGGTGCTCCGCGCGGGCCCACGCCGCGCGAGGCGGGAGAAGGCGCGCGCGCTGGCCACGCGGCGGCCGCGTGGGAGGCGACGGCGGCGGCGGCGCAGACCCTGGCCCGAACCCCTCCGGCGCGCCCTGCCCCACTCACCCACTCCCCGAGGCCCGCGGCGGGAGCCGAGGGAGACACAGGCCCACGCCGAGGCCCAGCTGTCCACGGGGCGGCGACCGGCGCGGGCGGAAGTGAGCCGCGGGCTGGGTCCGCTCGCGGCCGCTCTAGGACGCGCCGGAGGTCCGCGCTCGGTGGCGCCCGCCCGGCCCTGCGCGCGGGGCGTCTCGCGGGCCTGAGACGCCTTCCCCGCCCCGCGCACCAGTTCGCTCGGTAGGATGGGGGCAGGAACCCGTGAGGACCAGGGCGCCCAAAATGAAAACATTTACTGTTCTGTGGTTTGTGGTTCGTGTCCTGTTTTCAAACGGGAGTGATGTCCCTGGTGTTTTTTTGCTCATGCATAGGTTTGTGTAATTTCTATTCTCTCGCTGGGACGAATCTTTCGGCCACTAAAACCTGCAAGTTGAAGCTTGAGGTGCCTTAAGAGGAAACAGCAACGTGGGTTTGAATTCGGAATTCATTCGTATCAGCATGACTGTATTGATCACGAAAGTCTCCACTCGTATTCCACTTTCCTACTCCAAGACTACACCGGCACGCTTGCTTAAAATCTCGAGCTGCCTGAGCTGTACTCGCCACAAGCATTGCAGACATTTCTCTTAGGTTGCGCACAGCATAGCCTGCTGGACGCGAGTGGAAAGCCCTACCCCGCTGTGTGCAGAAACTTGCACGAGGTGATACAAACCACAAGGGGAAAAAACTCACTCCGTATAAAGCCCAACATTTAGAAAAAGCATTTCAAGCTCCTATGCAGTGTCAGATGCAGATTTTTGCTCTTCGTACTTGAGGTGGTCAAAGTATACAGCAGCCAAATAGCCTTATAGTTGTGTGGTTTTTTGAAATTTCCAGGGCGAGAGGAATCAAGAACACTTTACCCCACCCCTCTCTCCCACCCGACTGCTTTGCTCAATAAAGTACTAAGTAATCAATTTTTTGGCCTCTTCATAACCTTTATTTATTCAAATATTAATTGAGCTCCGATTTTGCGGACAGTATTATTTTTGATGCTGAATTTAAAAAATATGTCGTGGCCCTTGGTTTTAGGAGCATACACTGAGGTTGGGAAAAGATGTTATCTGGAAAGCATCCACTAATATGAGGGAACGAGAAAGCAAAAGGAGTAATCAGAATATGGAAAAGGGGGGATCATTAGTCATGAGATTAGTTAAGAGGTAGGAATTGAGCAGGTTCTTGTAGGACGGCTGACTTGGACTAATGTGGTAATGGAAAATAAGGTGGATTTGGCCACGTTGGGTCTGATTAGCATAGTATTAAACACTAGATTTAGCAAAGAGCTTTATTCTGATACTTGCTGAACTGGGTGCGCAAAAAAAACCAGATCATTCTACAGCTAGGTCTTGATCACAACTCAGCTTGGTGTTCCCCACAGCAGTATCTTCCATAGACCATTGCAGAGGTTCATGGCTTGCTTCTGTCCGCCTATCAAAGCTCCCTACAACTCCTTAGAGGTTATGATTTCTTTAGAGAATAGCGGATAGAACTTTTTATTCATGTTTAAATTTTTCCACTAGGGGAAATTTTACACATGCAAAAGCTGAGAAAATGTTTAGTGAACCTTTATGTGTAATCATCACTCACCTTCAACAGTTAGCAACATCTGGTCCCTTTTGTTTCACATATAACCCATGTCCCTCCAAAAGCAACAACAAAATCCTGGATTATTTTAAAGCAAATTCCAGGCACAGTATCATTTTATTCATAAATAATCAGACAAGCATTTAAGGAACCTTCCTTTTTAAAAATTTCATCACTACATAATGATGGTGGGCAGTTCAGTGTCTAAACATAAAAGGACATAAAAAACACAACCATAACATCATCATAAAGACAATAATTTAATACCATCAAATCCAGTCACTGTTCAAATTTTCCTGATCATCTCATAACTTTTTGAAGCCTATTCAAGTCAGAAAATTAACACATAAAATTTTGAAATTTAAAAAGCTCTTTAAAGAACTTATTGTCTCACCTGAAAGCTAACAATTCCTTAACATAATCTAACTTGTTATAACATCCTTATTTAATATCATCTAATAACTGCTCAATGTTCAAATTTCTCTAATTATTCCCAAAATACCTTAATTCATAGTTGGTTTGTTTGAATCAGGATCCAAAGGTTTACACATTGCATTTATAAGTCTTGTCTCTTAAAATTTAATGATTTCTTCTTCCTCTCCTTTTTTCTTGTCATTTATTTGCATAAAAAAATGAGGTCATCTGTCCTGTAGAATTTTAATTCAGCTTCTATTTTTTGGCAAGTTGGCTTCATAGGAGATACTGAGTACATTTTGACTTAGTGTTCTCATCTTTCATGATTTAGTATTTTTATTAGGGTTTTGGAATATATATGTGGTGGGGGAGATGAGTGAGAAATTATTTATTGCTATGATTAGACTAAATAAGGAGAGAAATAGAGTACAAAGCTGAACAAAAGGAAGTGAAAAGATGAGGGGGCATGATTAGTGCTCCACGTGTCAATTTAAGTCTAACAATATATTCCCAAGGGATCAAGTATTCTGGAGTGAGTGAGTGAGTGAGTGAGTGAGTGAGTGAGTGAGTGTGTGTGTGTGTGTGTGTGTGTGTGTGTGTTTCAAGGTTTAAAAATACCAAGTTTTAAAAGTGCCCTACATATATATATCAGCCTTTAAAAATGCAAAGTCATAACACATTTTTATGCATAGGAAAATTTTACTAAGAAAATACATCTCATTACAATATATGACAAAAGAGGAAAAACAATTCACATCATTATGAAGTTTTTAGACTGATTCCTGGGACCATTTGAAATAAGTCGATCTGGTATAATATACTCTAAACAAAGCATTCCCCTTAAACTCATATTCCCATAAGCAATTACTGTTAAGACTCTTCCATCTAAAATACTAAGGTGAGAAAGGCAGTGACCTGCAACGTGTGGGTTCCTTGAAGTCAACAATTAACACTTGGGATGTTATCAAAGGGAACACAATATCATTGCAAAAATATGGTTTTAATTTCAGTTCATTTTAAAGGTCATTAGGCAAAGTATAATAAAACATTAGGCAGGAATTTTACTTTGTCAAATAGTTAGCTAAAATAGGTCTCCACAATTCCTTATTCTACACATGCACTTTATTACTACTTTCTGTTCTCACAGTTTAACAGAAGTTATATATATGCATATAATACAATAGATATTTAAATTATGTCTTAAATTCAAATTCACATTGACATTGGCAGATTCACAAAGTGTCTTAAGCACTATTGAAACCGATCTGCCCAGAAATGATAGCAGTTGGTGGTTCTGTGAAGATTACCAAATCAACAGATGTTAACGAAGGGGCTACTGAAGAATCTCTGGTGTAATTTACCACATTCAAAACCAAATCTTTTATATTTACATCAAATATTTTAAATGCTGGAGACTACTGAATAAAATAGTTTAATACTGTATTTGAATTATAAATGGGAACAAAGTAAAAATCAAATGAACTGGAAAAAAACACAGTAAAAAGGACCTAAGACTAATCTTATAAGACTAAGTGAAGGCCGGCCGAGTGGCGCGATGGTTAAGAACTCGCTTGGGATGCCAGAGGGCCCCGGTTCGGATCCCACATATGAGGGCCAGTGACACTGCCCTCTACAGCTAAGATGCTGAACAACAGCTCAACCTGGAGCTGGGCTGCCAAGAGTCGCCGGCGACTGTATAGGCTGCAGTCCCTGTGGCAGTGGGTTGCCATGGGCTACCTAGCCAGCAGCCAGCGTGAGTGGCCAGCAGCCGCAGTGAGCGGCCGTCCAGAAGCCGGCGACTGATCTGCCTCGCCAGGGAAGAGCACAATGATGGTGCCAACTTGGGCCAGTGAAGCAGCGTCCTCCACAACTAGATTGAAGAACAAAATGACAGCAACTTGTCTGTTCCCCTTCCCCTAATTCCCCAGCACTGTTCCTATCCCAATTACCCAATAAAAATTTTAAAAAATCTTTAAAAAAAAAAGAATAAGTGAAGATTTTCATCTGAAATAACAGTTGAAGATATTTAAGATCCTCATATAATTGCCTATTTCAGAGGCCCTTCTTCCCTGAGAGGGGCTGAGGCTAAGAGGCCCTGCTCTGTCACTCACCAGCTGAGACCTGGGACAAGGTGTTTAGCCTCCCTGTGCCTGGAGTCCTTCCCTGTAAAGCAGGTAGAGTAACAGGTGACTGTGAGGATTAAATATGCTCACGCATGTATGATGCTTAGAACAACACCTGGCACAGGTGCTTCGTACAATTTATCATTATTTGCTAGGTTTTTGCTATACCTAACAAGTTGGTGCTAATTCAATGACTACATAGGAATCAATGACTTGCTAGAACATACACTTAAAATTAGGAAAGGGAAAATAATTTTTCTAGAACATAAAAGGATATACTGAAAACTGGGGTATACCCACAAATTCCTCTAGTTTTAAAATTTTTTGAACTGTGCTGAATGTAGGGATAACTTCCCAAACAGTGAAGTGGCAAATAATAAGTTTTTATTTGGAAAAACCAAGATGAAACAGAAGTATGAAAAAGTTTATTGGCAAAACCTATTACAGAAAGATACAAAGCATTCGTCATTTGACTTGTCTATTTTATGCAACTGAACTATGAACACATTTCCATCATACTCTGACTTACTTTTCTCTTTGAGAGGCAATTTTTTTTTATCCAACAAAGAAAAATAACTATTGTTTTTAAAATATAATCACTAGTTTATCTGAGTAACTCCTGGCAAAGATTAAGGGAATCAGACAGTAAGAGTCATTGTCTTAATTAGGCCCAGTTGTATTAAAATTTAAAACAAAGCATGAGCTTTTTCTCTGCTTACATGAAAAACATCTTATCCTGATTTCAGATGGCGGGGGGGAGGGGAAGTTTTCTGTAGTTAAAGTATCTTGAATATTTTAAACATTAAAAAAGTTATTTTAGCTTGTCTGTAGAGGATTTCTCTCATTTTCACATTTAGATGCACATCAAAGTGCAAATCACAAATTGGTCGAGCCAAAGAAGGTAATGAGTCTGTGCCACTTTCTGTGAAGTCAGCGATGTGCCTGCACCTCAACATGTGTGGTCTTGTCTTGGATGGAAATACGATATTGGTTCTATTTTATTCTTGAGGACAGTCCCTTTAAATGGAATCCCAGTAGAGAGCTGAGAGATTTATATTAATGTTCTCAAGTGTTACGTATGCTCAACAGTGTTGATTCCATTTTGGTAATTCAACAGAGCACTGGAGCTGTTCAGCAGTATGAAGTTATCTTTGTGAGATACTGAATGATGATGGGTTTGGAAAAAAGCCACAGGACCCTCTGGATGAAGGAAGTACAGTAATACCTTGGTTTGCAAGCATAATTAGTTCCAGAAACAAACTACTCGTATTGCAAGACATCGCTCGTTTACCACGTTAAAATGTTTTAGAAACGTTTGCTCATCTTGCAGAACACTCGCAAACCAAGTTACTCGCAATCCAAGGTTTCATTGTACTTTTCCTAAGGCAAGGCTTTTCCCACTTTCCTACCATTCCTTTGGACTTTCTTAGTTATCTGAATTATCTGAGAGCAGTAAATAATGCTCCCAACCCTTAATACTTATTATGCGTCGGTCTTAATTCATTCGTAACTCCTTTGCAAAGGAGAATGTAGGATCTTATTTCTCCAGAGGCTGATAATATAGAGAAGGAAAAGACAATGAACAGGGTAAGTCATGTCATAAGACAATCAAGAAGAGAGAAGAAACAAATATCCATTTGATAGCTAAGCTTTTATCAGTGAAAACTGGTTGTGCCAGGTTTTACTTAATAAGTACATTAAAAACCCACAATCTAGACTTGAACAGTATTCTAGTTAAGTATTTTCAGAAAAATGTTTAAAAGTTCTGTATTAATGTTCGTTCTTATAAACATCCTTTAAAAAGCATCCATAGCAAAAACAGATAAAACTGATTCTGTGTACACACATAATTTCAGTTATCTTTTTTCACATGAAGTACATACTCTGCGAGCACTCAAGTGCGCCCCACCCCATACTCCAGAGCAATGCCCCTCAGTGTGTTCTCCATACCAGCAGCTTGGGCACCACCAGATTGCTTGTCAGAAAAGCAGAATCCTGGGCCCCACCGAGGCCCACTGCATCAGCAGGGGGCATCGGTTAGTTCTTCGGATGATTCAGGTGCCAGCTTTAAGGCAGTGACTGGGAGGACAGGGCAAGTGTGTGTGTCAGAATCATGAGGGGATCTGCTGAAAATACATCTGCTAGGGCTCCGCCCCTGGTGGTCCAGGGGGCCTGGAAGGAAGGGGAAAAGGCCTCTGCATTTTAAAGAAGCTTCTTGGTGATTTGGAGGCAACTTCTCTACAGAATATCACATCTAACATATCAAGGACAGCGGAGAGGAATGTTAAGTTACGTACGTGCTGATATGGAGCTGTGAATAATTTTTTGTAGTTAATAGTCTAGACAGCGGTTCTCAACCTTTCACAGGGGTCGCCTAAGACCATCGGAAAACACATATTTTCGATGGTCTTAGGAACCAAGACACCGCTCCTCTATCCGTCTCCAGGACCACAAGCAGATACGCCCACATACGAGTACCCGGCGACCCCTGTGAAAGGGTCGTTCGACTCCCAAAGGGGTCACGACCCACAGGTTGAGAACTGCTGATTAGAATGAGCATTTAAAAGTTCTGTTCCCTCAAAGCAACCATGTTAGGCACATACACACTACTATTTTTCAAAATGATTTTGGCTTTTCCTTTAGAACTCTCCAATATGTAATCCACATAAAATTATTACCCATTTTACTGGTCTCACTAGCCAATTATTACCCATTTTACTGGGATTAAAAATGGCACAAAAATGGACCATTAAACATGGTCTGAACACCTACCTTATTCATCCCCACTTAGCTCTAAATTAATTTTGGTGGCTTCAAAAACTTAAATCCATCTTCAATGGAGAAAGAGTTGTCACTAATGATATTGAAAAAAATGACTCAAAAGGAACATTCCAAAATTATCTCAAATAATAAAGAGCATCACTATTGGAATAGGGGTATAACCTCTTCAGTTAAATATAACTCATTTAGATGTGAAACATATGACTAATTTGTTAAAAGTCATATGATGTCAGTCATAATTTATGCATTAAGTATCCTATACCGCCTCCTTAGAATCAACTAGAAATTTAAAAAAATATGTGTTTTTCATGATAAGCAAACCTAACTTTCTAGTTGGGCAATAAAATAGCATAATTGAAGCAATTAAATTTAAGATATTACCTTTATTAAATAAAAAAGTTACATGATTTTTATACACTGTTGAAAACAATGACTATTTTGTTTATTTGTCTAAAGGCAGCAGCAGTTCCCATTTCTCGCTCACCATGTTATAGTAAGTCTCAATTTAGTTCCGGGAAATAAATAATAGGGTAGATTTTTCATATTTCTCTTGTTTTATCTACTGGCAAGGAATTTCAGAGCATGAGGAAGAAATAAAAGAACATTTTTAGATACTGACAATTTGTCCCTGGAGTTTGGTTAAATTTGACTTTTTCTCAACATTTGTGCTCATCGCCACAGAAGTAAGTTTCTATTTTAGTAACCCTATAAGAGCTGGGTGAGAAAAGTTTATTACCTGTCATAGTAAACAGCAAATACTTTGGCAAGCGTGAGCAAGAGCACGAGTGAAGACGTGTACAAATACATTTTTAACATCTCTTTGATATGGATGAGCTACAAATCAGAATGAAAGCATTTCGGTTATCTGATGGCAGCGTGGGCATTAACAATGCCGTCAACACATCTATCTTCTACAGAAGTGTAGATTCATGGGGAAAAAGAGGTCAAGCAAAGCGGTAGGGGAGGATGACACACAGGAAAAACCCCCATAAATATGAGGATACTATCTTTTTGTCTGAGAAAACGGTTCCCTGAAGCATGGAAAGTATTTATCAGAGGATGCTTCTACTCCGGTATTAGAGGAGGGCTTGCTCCAGTCTCTGGCCAGTCATACACATCTGGCAGCAAGGAGTCGTACTCACTTCGCCACAATCGTTCTCGCACATACTTGGCCTTGTCCTCAGGTTCTGGGTATCGGAAAGCCATTTTATTAGCATATAGGTATTCTGTAACCTGGAAAATAAAACAAGATTATTGTGTAGGCTCTGCATATAAACCTATTCAAGAGAAAACGTACTATTAAAACACAAAGAAATGAATTTAAAAGAATGGCATTTTCCTTGTTTCAAAATAAAAAATAACATGACTTTGACTCATTTCAAAACATCTGTAAACTACCAAAATTTTAAAAGATGAAATAAAAACCATCTGACATTTTACCATAAATTTGACGTGTTTAACGTGACCCCCACCCTGAATTATTGACATTTGTTTAACACTTTAATACAACAAACAATTTTAAGCTCTGCTGTGTGTCAGTTCCGTAGATCTATCTGGCCAGCCCATGTCCCCTTCCCCAGCAGTCCTGCTGAAACAGTGTGTAAGAGACTCTATTTCCTAGTTACAGCTGACTGGACTGGGGTGAAAACCTAACCCAAAGTAAGCCAGATGCTTTGCTCTCGAATTTGGATTAGGAGACATAGAAACCATTATAAAGCAGGGGTTGGACACTAGAACTATAAGGTCAAATAAAGTTAGGGCTAGAACCTATACATGGCGACTAACCATCATTGAGTGCCAGGCATGTTCTATGCACTTTACATGGATATCTCATTTAATCCTCACAAGCACCGTATGAGGTAAGTGCTATTATTATTATCATCATCATCATCATCATCATTATTATTATTCTCATTTTACAGCTGAGGACACCAAAGCATGAAGAGTTTCAAGTAACATGCCTGAGGTAGTTAGATGAGCTGTTTTTCAACCCCAAAGCATTCTGAATCTAGATCCCAGATCCTACACAGTTGAGCTAGATTACTTCCCACCTACACTGGCTTCAGTGAATTGCTGATCTCTGTAACCAGGCCACACACCATGGCTGAAGGTGAGGCTAAACCCTCTGAACTGAAGTTCTGATGTAAAATGAAGTAGTGTGAAAAGCTTCCTCTCAGGGTCGCATAGTGCCTGTTTGTCACAGTAAATTCAAGTTATAGTTTTATTTTAACTTAAAATAATCCTTGGTTCCAGGAGCTCAATCTCACTATATTTTGTGATGGAAAACGTGTTTCAATTATTTTCTACTCTATTGTAGAAAATAAAGAATGGGAGCAAGGCATGAGATAGAGTTCTCCTTGGTCCTACGGGCATGCAGGAGGTGGCTGGTGGCTATGGAGATGGTCAGTGGCTGTGGGTTGGGGTAGGGGACAGATACAAAGCACTGCCTACTCTCTTGATCCCTTGCTTCTAAAAAGGAAAGCCTTAAACCAATGGAAAAGGAGCAAATTCTCTACCCCAGCAAAGGGGGAAGAGATGTGCACATGAGGCTATGCTCCAATACCAACCCCTAGCATAGATCTCCTATTTCCTCATGTATCACCTTTCATTGGGACACACCTGTAATCTCTCAACTGACTGCTATCTTCCAAAATCTGTCCCACCTGTAGTATCATTCTATAAATTCTAAAGCTGACCTCTACTCATGCTAGTTCTGGGCTCTAAAATCTTCAGCTGTTTTACACTAGTAATGTATTCGGAATCCTCAGTCTGGCATTTGTATGTCTGTACAAATTTAAGATAACTTTCAAATCTTGTCTAATGCCATTTTCCTACCCATACACCTTAGACTCCAGTTCAATTGGTTTGCTCACTATTTCCTAAACATGTCACCCTTTACCAAATCCCAATCTTTGCTTAGTTTATGAGTATTAAAATAATGCAACAATAACATTAAGAGTCAAAGGGATAAAATCTTATGATCATCAGAGTACGAGTCAAAAATATGGTTGATGAATTTTACATCTAATCCTGATGTTTAAGAAAATCTTAGTAAAGTAGGAATAGAAGCCTGCTTCTTTAAAAAGATTTAAAAAAATACTTATTTCAACCAAAAGCTAGCATCGCATATAATATTAAAATATAAGGATGCCCTTATCAACCCAATTACTTAAAAATGCTCTTAAATATCAACTAATTTAGTAGATGGGGGAGGGTTGGAAGGGGAAGAGCTATACATATTTTTAAAAAGCAACTATTTGCAGATAATTCAAAACTCAACAATTCCCAAAGAATTAACTGAGAAACTATTAAAAGAATCAAAATTGTTAAACAGAGAAACTGGTTATCAAGTAAAGTCATAAATATTAACACCTTCTCTATATATTAGAAATGACCAATGAAGGAACATATATGGAAAGAAAACCTTCATTATAAACAATCACAAACATTTTAAATATCTAGGAAAACAGTAATGAGACAAGCCACATTTAAGACTAAGAAAACAACAGAATTATATTGAAAGACTTAAAAAAAGAGAAATAAGTGGAGAGAGACATTGAACAGGGAAGAGTCAATACTGAAAGACTCAATTTTACCTATTTAATTTATAAATATGACATAGTTTTATACAGAGTTGCAGGGTTTTCTTCAAATTCAAAAAACTGATACAAAAATTCACCCAAAAGAATACAGCTCAGAACAGACTGAAAAACCATAATGATGGGAAATATATAGTATCAAATAATATACTTTATACATACTATAATAATTAAAACAGTGCCTAATGATAGACAAATATGGTCAAGAACAGACTCCCAGTAATAGATTCAAAGATCTTATGTTAACAGGCGTATTCTCAATCAACTGGTGGTAGGGCAACTGGTTAACTACTCAGAAAAAAATATGTCTCATATCATACACTAAAATAAATCTCAAAAGAATTAAGAAGTTTTATGATAAGACTTGGGTATTTCCCTCAAACAGGTAAAAATGTAAAATGTGCAAAGCACCAAGAACAAAGGATCAACTTTTAGTCATGATATTCTCTAAAGATAACAAATTTCTTATTTCTCAATTGACTTAGCTGCATGATTTGTTTCATCTACCTCTAAAGCAAATCTGCAGTATCCCAAAGGCTTCAGTATTGATTGATGCAACAGAAGTGTCCAGTAACAAAGTGAAATTTCAAAGCTGGGCTTAGTTGGAAAAAAATACATTAAATGTTTCAAAAAGGCATCATTGTCCTCCCTCAACCCCCAAGACACCCTCACTAACATAGTAATCTATAGTGAGGATTAAAACAGGGTCTGAACATTCAAAAGTAAGCTTTGGGGAAAAATCAACTGGCTTGCCTAAAAACCTAAATGCATAAAGAAGACTAGGACTATCTTCCCAATCCCCATATTCATGGTGGGGCAATGGTTATTTTTCACAATCTGACATGAGAGGGGCATGTATAACAGGTGCTTGCTCATCTGAGAGCCTTCACACACACCCCTTCCTGCCCCCCGAAGAATGAGGAAACACTACACATCAGTAGCCAAATGGTTTCTGAAGAAGTGAAGTATATTCATAAGGTAACAGTTACTCTTCTGTTGTCACAAAACTATAGCCATTGCAAGAATCACAGTAAAATGTCTAGGTCTTTGATATTGGTCTTTTGGTTAACAACAAAGTTAGCTTAAGTAGACTGTATAGTTGTATGAATTTGTAAAAGTATATGAACAACTAGTGAGGTTTCAAACTCTTGTAATTGTAGCTGAATAGTATTTTCACTGTATTTTCTTGTGAACTGTGTTTAATGGTTTTACCTCAAATCAGAAAACAAAATGAAGTGCTTTGGTCAGTTTATAAAATGGTTTTACCCAGTTTAAAAAAATATATGTTATTAGAAAATGCAAGTAGATATTTATATAATTTTGGAGGGGGAGAAGGCTTTAACACTGATACAAGACGAGGAAACAATCCATAAAATTAACAGATCACTCTATGAAACAGCTTTTGAAAATGTCACATCAAACAATTCCACATTAAAATAAATGACAAACGGGACAATACCTGCACCATAGCAAACAGAAGGATCACTACCCTTAAATAAAGAAACTCTTATAAATTAGTATTTTAAAGCAGAAACACAATTATCATAATATAAAAACAAGCAAAGGTCAGGAATAGGCAGTTCACAGGAAAAAATATGATTTTTCAATAAACAGAGAATTCTTCAATCTAAAAACAAATGCTTTAAATAAAAATGAAATATAATTTTCACCTATTAAATATGCAAGATTTAAAAAAAATAATTCTAAGTATTGACAAAGGTGTGGGAAAACAGATAAACTCCTATCTAAAGGTGTGACGTATATCAGTACTTTTTTTCTGAATATTTGACAATATGTATCAGAAGCTTTAGCATGTCAATACCTTTGCCCTTATGATTAGAAATTTATCTTAAGGAAAAACAAACACAAATGCACAAAGACTTATCTAAGGATGTTCACTACAATATTACTTCTAGCAAAACAAAAAACACTTAACTATCTGAAAATAGAGAAATGGTTAAACTATTATGATACAATATCAGAGAATTCCATGCAGCATTAATGATCACACATGAGAATTACTGATTTACATGGGAAAAGGCTTGCAATATATTAAATGAAAAAAAGTGCAGTGAGAACCAACCATAAAAATAGGCACAAGAGACCGTGCATGTGTATGCATATGTACGTACAGCCGAGAAAGCCAAAAAAACCCAAAATAATGTGGATTATATTCTGGTAGAAAGAATACAGGTGATCTACAATTTCTTCTTTGCACCCTCTAAATGTTTCAAATTTTTCTCCAATAAACTTGTTACATAACAAAATGCCATTAAAATTTATGTGAAGTATAAATTATTACTTACTTTAATAGCAATGTTAATAGAAACTTCCTGAATATTAGCAAGAGGTGGGTAAAGTCTCCCTTGAGCCAGCTCTTTATCTGTCAATTGATTTGTCAGTGCCTGAAGAGAAAAACGACATTTTACTCGTTTGTTTAAGTAACACAGAATAATAGAGACCTAATAAAATAGAAAAAGCGTTGGGGGAGCAGGTAATATAGCTCTCTTTATTTCTACCAGGAATACACTTACACTGCAGAAATTAAAACTGTTCGCTACTAAACAATAAAGAAATAACCAGATTTAAAGGCTTACTGGCATATTCTACTTAACATAGAGAATTTGGCATAATTACCACAGCTACTATGAAAATAGACATTAATATTTGTATTAATGTGAGTGCTTCAAAACTTACATTGCAAAATTTGGAGCTCTCATGGGCCAACATGCCAATGGGCCAGTAACTGACATTTTAAAAAAATGAAAGGGGTTATATCTTATCTATGATAGCACAATATACCTTCAGAAATATATAATACATGTTCAGATGTGTTATAAATATGAAAGGATTCATAGCTTACCATCAGACATTTGAAAAATCATTAAAAAAATAATTTTATGCAAAAGTACGTGGGCAAATCAAAAAAGCAATGGATGAATAACTTCCTTTCCATTCATAAAGCAGATTTAACCCATTCTCTCTTTTTCTCTTTGCTTTTAACCTTAGTTAATTCATTCTTTATAAAATCATCAAACAATATTTAAAACATTTACCTTTGCAGCTTCTAGGAAAACATGGTCACTGATATGCCGAGTGTTACAAAGAATAACAGCTAAAGCCACGCCTAGAAAAGATTTTAAATCGTTTATTTAGTAAGGTCACTTTTTAAATTGTGAAAGAAGCCAAATAAATTCCTATATTTAAAGTAATTTAATGGTAACCTGCCCCCATCAAAACACCAACCCCCCCAAAAAACAAAGCAACCAAGAGAAAACAGAAATCTGAGAGTTACAAATGATCTTTGTTAACTGTTACAATTCTTATTTATCAGAAGAAATCATTTTAGAAATATCATACATTTTTTTCTCAATTTATTTTTACATTTGTCAAAATTACAAATGAATACAATTTATCAACACTTGTTACAACATTTTTTGTAATACTGGTTTGGTGGTGATGAATTCCTTTAGTTTTTTCTTGTTTGGGAAGCTCTTTTGTTCTTCAGTTCTAAATGATAGCCTTGCTAAGTAGAGTAGTCTTGGTTGTAGGTCCTTACTTGTTATCACTTAGAATATTTTGTGCCAATCCCTTCTGACCTGCAAGGTTTCTATTGAGAAATCAGCTAACAGTCTTATGGGTGCTCTCTTGTAGGCAAGTAAAACTGCTTTTCTCTTGCTGCTTTTAAGATTTGGCATTTTAATTATGATGTGTCCTGGTGTGGGTCTGGTTAGGTTCATCTTGTTTGGAACTCTCTGAGCTTCCTGGGCTTTTATGTCTATTTTCTTTGCCAGCTTAAGGAAGTTTTCAGTCATTATTTCTTCAAATAGGTTTTCAATCCCTTGCTCTTCTCATCTTTCTCTGGTACCCCACGATGCAAATATTATTATGCTTGATGTTGTCCCAGGTCTCTTAAACTACCTTCATTTAAAAAATTTTTTTTCCTTTTTATTGTTCCAATGGGCTGTTTTCCACTACACTGTCTTCCAAATAGCTGATTCGATCCTCTGCTTCATCTAATCTGCTGTTGATTCCCTCTAATATTCATGTCAGTTATTATATTCTTCATTTCTATTTCTTTTTTATGCTTTGTATCTCCTTTTTTGTTTCCTATCTCTTTGTTGAAGTTCTCACGGAGATCATCTATTCTTCCCCGAAGTTCCTTGAGCATCCTTACAACCCGTGATTTGAACTTTCATCTGGTAATTGCTTGCTTCCTTTCTGTTTCGCTCTTTGTCTGGAGTTTTGTCCTGCTCTATCATTTGGGACATGTTTCCTTGTCTCATTTTGCTGCCTCCCTGTGTTTGCTTCTATGTATTAGGTAGATCTGCTACATCACCGTCTTGGCAGAGTGGCCGTATTAGCTGTCCTGTGGGGCCCAGTGGCTCAGGATCCCTGGTCACCTGACTGCGTGCTCCAGGGGTGTCCTTTGTGTGGGTTGTATGTGCCCTCCTATTGTAGGTGAGCCTTAATTACTGTTGGCTTGTCAATGGGTGGGACTGATCCTCAGGCTGACGGGCTGTGAGGACTGGCCATGACTGCACAGGACAAGCTGTTGTGCAGGGGCTGACCTCACAGAGCGGGATTCACTTTAGCGGTGCTGTGGTGCCTGCCCAGTCCACCTTTGGGCGTGTCATTTGTGGCATTAATTGGGTGGTGCTCTTGTGTGGTCTGAAGCCAGCCACCACGTGTGTTGGTCCGGGAACCTCTTGGGATGGGCTCCAGTGCAAGCCATGGTCAGCTGCTGCCTGTGTCTGGCCTGAGGCCACCTGGTAGGAGCTACAAAGAGATCTGCTGTTGGTAGCTGCCTGTGTTGGACTTGGAGGCACCAGGGAGTGGTTATGCAGTAAACCGAGGCTGAATGCCACTAGTGCTGGGATTGGGGCCACTGCCTGTTTGGGGTTTGTGGACCTTTGAGATATTTTAGGAAAGGCTACAGGGTGGCTCAGGCCAGGTGGTTTGTGTGAACTGGGGTCAAAAAGAGGTTCACCTGGGAAAGTGAATTGGGTGGGGCAGGATCTCAGAGAAGAATCACTAGGGTGAGGCGACAGTGGTGTTATCCAGGTTAATGGAGACGCAGATTTGTACCCCCTTCCCGCTTGTACCTGCAGGATGTCTGGGGAGAGGGCTCACCAAAGGAACAATGGAGCCTGCTGGCACTTTAGTCACAGGAGAGCTACTCCTTCAGTCCTCGCCCTGAAGCCAGGTAATTCCGTTTCTCCCTGTATGTCCCTGGCACTTCCTGAGCTCCTGTTTCTTCTCTGTGCTTATGAGGAGTGTCTGTGATGGAGTCTGTGCTCGGGGCCTTTAAGAGGATGCCTGGGTCTACAGCAGCCATCCAACTCACTCAGACTGACTCCCTGTTGATTTTTACTGTCAGCTGTTGTGGGAACACTTCTTCCTGGCATTGGTGCTCCAGGCTGGAAAGCCCAGTGTGGGGCTGGGACCCCTTGCTTCTCAGTGGGGGCCTCCACAGCCGAGATATCCCTCCCGACTCCCAATAGCCACAAGTGGGTGTGGGACCAGCCCATTTCACATCTCCACCCCTCCTACCCGTCTTGACGTGGCTTCTTATTTATATCCTTAGTTACAGAACTTCTGTTCAGATAGGCTTTGGGTGGTTCTCAAGGGTGGTTGTTCTATACTTTAGTTGTAATTTAGATGTGGTCATGGGAGGAGGTGAACATAGCATTTACCTACTCCACCATCTTGACCCTAAGGAACACTCTTTAAAATTTCTTTTCCTTTCTTATAAGTCTGTAGATACGAATCCTCTATGTTTTTGTTTTTCTGAAGATGTCTTCATTTTGCCTTAATCCTTGAAAGATATTTTCACTGTGTAACGAACTCTAGCTTGGGAAGTGTTTTGTATAAGCAACTTAAATCATTTCACTGCCTGCGGCATCTCACTGCTGTTGAGGTGTCAGTGGTCAGTTTAACAATTGCTCTCTTAAGGAAAGCTTTTTGCTCTGACTGCATTCATCATAGTCATCTCGTTGCTATTTCTGAAGCCTCACAGTTGATGTTCTCAGATGGGGAATTTTTTTTTTATTTATCCTGTGTGGGTTTCACTGAGCTTACTGAATTTTTATGATATAGAATTACATATTCTGTATTTATCAAGTCACACTCTCATTTAGATGGTGAATTATATTTACATGATCATGTAATTTCAGAATCAATCCATAGATAAAGCAGGGAAGGCAACAGAACACAACATAAACGTCAAAAAACCCTTCTCTACAATGAGAACTATTAACTAACCCAAAGTAAGAGATGGACTAAGAAGAGAGAAGAAAGCTAAACACCACACTTTTTCATTTTTCACTGTGGCAAGCTAATAAGTTGTTAACAAAAGCTCTTTAAGTATGTTATAATAAGGTAACTACTAGGAAAACTAAAAGTAGTAATGTAAAAATAACACAAATTGAGAGGTAAAAGCAGCAAGGTATTAGAAGGTATGTAAGAACTATTATTTATATTTCACTACTGAGATTAGTTACAGTTGAGAACTGTGATAAGGAGGTACCAAGGGAAGATAAAGAGTTAAATAATTTTATAACATTCTGCTTCTTTTGCATTTTTATTAACCATGTAATACATTATTTCTGTAATAAAACAAATTTAATGAAAAATATGAACAAATAAATTTTCAGAGGAAATAGAGGAAGTTGGATTTGCTGAATTCCCTGAGTTTCTCTGTACATTCATACCAAAATCCTATAAATACTACTATTCATTTTAATCTTAAATTCTATTCACGAAGTATTTATATAGAATTAATGATTACTCTATAACATAAATAATAGTGGCATTTACCTGGAAAAATATATACGTTGTTTCCTTGACCTGGCGTAAACACTTTCCCATTGCTGAGTGTCACTGGCCCAAATGGACTGCCACTGGCAAACAAACACCTTCCCTGTCAAGAAATGAAATAACGATTTTGTTACTTTATGTGGACTAGAAAATTGAGGTAAACTCAAACGAAATTGAATTCTATAGCAAAGTAGCCCAATACATTACTTGCAAACAAACATAATTTACTATATAACATAATTGTTGCATTAAAATCCTTATTAGAATGAGGTTTATGCATAATAGACATTCGAATAAAGTTGAAAATTGTCCATCAAAAATTTTTTTAAAACCTGACACTTCTATTTCCTTTTAAAAAATTTAAAAATGTAGATGGCCAATAAATACCATCCCAAGTACTAAAGATTGATGTAAACATCTGTGAATGAGGGTGAAAACATCAAAAATTAAACTGCAACCATTTACATCTGCTGTCTTTGGCTCTGTACTAGGGGCTTTCTCTATGTTAACTAGGCTAATTTAGCCTGCATAAAAACCTTATGAGGTTATCATTATCTCCATTTCATCTAAAAAATAAAATCAGAAAACTAAAGCCTAGCTATTTCCAAGTACTTTGTAAAATGTCACATATCATAATTGTAGCAGTTGAACTGGAATCCAGATTTTTATAACTCCAAAGCTCTGGTCTTTTTCTGTTATGCTATAATGTGCCCCCCAGTCAGGTAGTTTAGGAAAGGGGCATTACACTATCAACACCAGATCTTACACTACACTATCAACCCCAGAAAAAAATGGCATGTTACCTTGTTCAAGAGTAACACCAAGACATCTCTCTATGAAAACAAAGGGAGACTAAAAATTTAAGAGGTGACTTCAAATACATAAATACCAGGAGTGCCAAAAAAATGTATACACATGACTTGCATTCATCTTTTGTTATTGGTATATATTATTACAATTTTAATAGTTTTTTCCTTTCTTAAAATGTGTATACATTTTTTTGGCACCCTCTGTATATGCTATTATTTTATGTAACACTAAGAAAGAAATTACATAAAATTAAATCATACAATGCTTTCTTATCACCTTGAAGAGATAACACAATTTCAAAGTTAAATGGTGAAAGAAGTTTCATCTCAAAACTGGTAAAACAGTACATTAAACTAGTCTCCTTGGGGAGCTTTTATTCATTCTAATAATGTACATATATTACAAACATATTTATTTTTTCAAAAAATAAAATTCTTAAAAGTTTGAACAGTCTTCTGGTGACATACTATTGCTCAACACGTTTAAATATTTTTGTATTTTAGAAATGCCAAAGTCATGATACATTGAGTGTATTTATCCAATAGTCATTGTATAAGACTAAGATTTAATTTGGGGGGCAACAGCCATTAGTCTCAAGTAGCAAAGAATGATGAACAGGATGCGCACTCAGGCTAAAAGTAATACCATACTTTGGTAAAAGGTTAAGACAGTACACTGAAGAGACCACTTTCTATTTTGATATCTATATGCTGACTTTGAGGATGCTTACAAAAGAAAAAATTTCAATAATTATTATAACTGTTGGAAACCAATATTCAAGAGACTTTATTTTGACTAACACAGAGTGGTGATATAGAAGCAAAAGGAATTTTGAGAGACTATATATGTAAAATAAAATTGTTTAACAATGAGAAAAGGAGAATGAAAAATACATTCAATGAAAAAAAGAAAAAATTGTCTATTTGTTAAAATAGAGCTAACATGGGGGTAATTAGTTTCCAGAAATGTTACAAGCAATAATTTATATCAGAATTTGATGATCCATGGACGTAAGTTGTAATCTCCACAGTATTCATGAAAAGAATTATGCAAGAATGTATAACCAACAGGTTAACAGAGGGGGAAAAAATAGACATAACCAATTCACTCAACGATTACTGATTCATACCTCTGTAAGCGTATACGCTTCTTCAGGAGTGCACTCGGCCTTTGCTGTAGGATTACTTAATGCAAATATTATAGGCCTTTCATTGATATCAGCCATGGCTTTGATTACATTCGCAGTAAAAAGTGGGCCAGCTCCTGCAACTCCTGTAATAAAGAAGAGGGAAAACAGCAATTTCATTACAGGTAAAATAAAGCCATTCTTATCAGCAGCATTTTTAGAGTAGGTTCAACATAACAAAAGCACCGGTTAACTCCCATCACAAAGACTGACTCTGCATTGCTGAGATAGTGCTATGGGAACACAATCTCAAAAACTGAAAGGAAAGACATTAAAATGCTAGGTTTTCACTGAAGTATTTACTGTCCATCCCAGATATAGTAAATTGTGGAAAATAAAAAAGAAGGTAAGACTATCTCCACTGCTATGTCTAATTAGGAAGATAAAACTTGTTACAACATGGATGAACCTTAAGGATATTATGTTAAGCAAAATAAACCACTCACGAAAAGACAAATACTGTATGATCCCACTTATATGAAGTTGTCAAGTAATTCGTAGATACAGAAAGTAGGATGTGGTTACCAGGGACTGGCAGTTGTTAATGGCACAGTTTCAGTTTTGCAAGATAAAACAAGTTCTGGAATGGGTGGTTGCACAACAACGTGAACGCACTCAACACTACTGAACTGTACAGTGAAAAAATGGTTATGATGGCCAATTTTATGTTTTGTGTATTTTACAATTATGAATTCAATAAAAGAAGATTAAAAACTTGCAACTCAAGGGTTAAACTGTTAAACTCTGTGGTACTTGTTAGAAAATAGGAATTCAGAAGCGACAACAGATCATCTTGACTAAAGCAATCCACTTTCTTGCTTACAGTTCAGTGTAATGGCTTTTTATTAAGCCCCTACAATGTCTCAGACACTGTCTCAGGCCATTAGGACACAAAAAGGATTATAATACAGGCACCTTGTAGTTAAGAGACAAGGGACAAAGTAAAGAGAAAATCAGGAAACCTGTAACAGGAGCTAAGTATGCAGTGCTAAAGGAAGCACATCATGGAGGAAGAACACTTGGCAGGAATTGGGAGTACGGGAATGACTTAGTGATGCCTCTGCTAAGAACTTATCCAGTACATCCACTAAGAAGACTCATATTCAACAGTCAAATAATGTTTAAGCTCATCTTATAAATTGTTATGTAATAAAGAAAAATGCTGATCTGGCTGGAGACCAGTTTTAGTGCTTGCTGTCACTCCTGGGCAAGTTGCTTAACATCTCTGGGCCTGTTTTTCTCATGTGAAAAAGGAATTTATATTCAGTGTTTCTCCAGGTGGAGCTTCATAGACATATTCTTAGGAGTCCATAAATTCTAAAGGAATTTTTTTTCCTCTTTGTTTCCTTGACCCTCCTGGGATGGAATCAGTGGACAGATTGTTAGACTAGATGATCTTTAAGATTTCTTCTTTCTCTAAAAGCTATGAGCTCTAATCAATGAAGAAGTTAATAGAGACATACTTTTCCTGACCTTAGAAACTTGACTGTTTATGACTATTTTACTATTTAACGTTCAATAAGGCTCCTACGTGAAACTGATAAAAAGAAAAAAATGTAGATTCAAATCTTACAGCTGTATAGGAAATGAAATAGCTCCTCTTTTACAGACTGTTACATTTCCTGCTATGAACTAAATGCCATGTTGGGGCAGTCTCACATCAGCTATACAATGCCTGACTCTCAAAACGTACTAAAAGCTTTCAGTTTTGTTGCCAATGAAAATCTTTGACTCTGCAGAGGATTTTCTTGGTCCAGTCTGTCAAATGACCTTCATCTTTTTTCAGGTTTTAAGCCCAACAGTCACACCAACTCTAAAAGCCAAGCATAATTGATCCCATAGCTTCTAGCACTTAAAAATACAAGCAACAGGCCAGCCGAGTGACTCAGTTGGTTAAGAGCTCGCTCAAGAGTGTGAACTCTGAGCAACAGGGTTGCCGGTTCGATTCACGGTGGGAGCTGAGCTGCCGCTGAGCTGCCAACAGGTGGCAGGATGGCTCAGCTAAAAAAAAAAAAAATACAAGCAACATCCATGAACTGAACTTGACACACTGTAACCAAAAAGCTATCATAGAAAACATCATATATGCTGAAAGTTAGGTAAAGTCTATCATTTCCTTAATAATCCTGCATGTAGTTAAGATCGGCAACACTGAAGAGAATGATTTGTGAATGTTACTTACCAATTATAGCTGAAGGCTTAAGGATATTTACTGCATCTTCAAAAGTATCAGGTATATTCCCTGGAGCTGAGTGAGCAAATGGTTCCTGATGACTGTCTATTTTATCTTTCCGCCCCTGAATTTTTACATAAAATACAGTATGTTTTGAAAAATGCTTATTGAGAATTAACTGAAAAGACATCATTATGAGTTACACTGCTTCTACAATAGGAATGTATTTTCATTTACTTGTCTCTTCAACCCATCTCCTCTAATTGTATTTTCATAGTGTCCATAAAGCCAAATAGAAAACATAAACCCCATTTATAACCAGAAAATTTCTAATCCCTCTCAAAAACTCATTTACTCTGAAGTTCTCCTAAATCCAATATGGCACAAAGGCCTACAATCCTTTATCTGGGCTTGATGCGTTTTGAAATTTAAACTTTCTTATATTTTAGAAATGTATTATGGTAATAGAGCAAATGTTACAAATACCTCCCAATGGGTACCCTACCACTGAACAAAACTTACAGTCACACCAAATACAAAAGGCTAAGACTACAAATAACCTGGTAAGTTCAGGTCAGTCAGATTTGTACGAATTTCAGAATTTCAGGAAAAAACTGGGATTTCAGAGCTTTCAGGATTTCAAGAGTTCAGAAACAAGAGGAGCAGGGAATTCTGAAGAAAAATGCTTTCCTCCCCAAGTCCCTGGTCAAAACTATAAAAAAAAAAAATCCTTAGTAGTGCCACAAAGCCAGGAGAGGGACCAGTGACAAACTAGAACAATGAAGAATTTCTCAACAATTTAAAGCAGGCAAAAACTATGGGATGCAAAAACTAACCAGTCTGAGAAATCTATATCCTTATTTTGGCAAAAGAGAAGACATCCCCTGCAAAGGTGCATTTTTCCATCAGAGCTCCAGAATAATCCCAGAGGAAAACCAGCAGGGGCTGAGAAAACTTGCACAGCATCATCGGTTAGCTGGGAAATTAATTAAAGGATTGAAACACAACCTCACCAGATCCAGTTTGTCAGAATAATGGCTTTTCATGCTCATCTCCAGGAGGCCCACAGCTCTCCAATATGGTGGTTCAACAGGAAACTCTCAAAGTCTCAAAAATGAGGGCAGTGTTTTGAGTCACCAGGAGAGATTGGAAGCCTAAAATCTATATATATTGTAGATCAAGCTACGTGCACAGCCTAAGAGGAAAATATTCTGAACCTGCAGATGAACAGGGGATTCTCACTTGTGCTAACCAATAATATATTCATTCTAGACCTGATGTGTTGCAAGCATGATTAAAAAATCACAAAACATCTGTGAAAACCAACATCACAAAAAGCACCAAATTAATTGTGTACCAATAAAAATACATATCCCCAATAGCCTTTTAACAGTATGATGTGTTATAATCCTTGCATCTTATATACAAGCAAAAACAACAGTTTATAGCTCCCTTGAAAGGGAGCTCAGGTGAATGGTTAAGAGCACTGGCTTCATAGGCTACTTGGATATGAATCCTACCTCGATCACTTATAAGCTGATGACCTTGGAAAAGTCACCTGACCTTTTGAAACTTCAGTTTCCTCCTCTGTAAAATTCCATTGGGTTTTTGAGAAGATTGAATGAAATAATACATGTAAAGTTTTCGCACACTGTCTGGTGTATTTTAAACGACTGTTACTCTACATTACATATAATTGAAGCACTCAAGATTTTTCACTCACACACTTTTTCATTTCATTTTTTGTCCTAATAGAATATTGGTAGTAATTAAGAAGAAATGATTTCAGAACTGAAGCAAGGTACCTTAGATAAGCTTGCTCCAAAGATACAAATGAAAAGTAAGTGTTATGCTCAAATATCAGATATACTGCTAAAACTTTGACTAGAAACTTCTGAGTTCCCATTAAAAACCTAGTTTTAGAAAGGTCAAGTACAATCTTATTTGTACGACTATTTGATTTTTTAAGACTCAGAGAACAAAGCAAGAAAGAATAAGTCTGGTGCCAATAAAGAGATTATGATTTGAATATGACACAAGAGTCTTTATAAAAGACAAAAGTTTGAGACTAGAGGACTTCTGTTGAGAATATACTAGAAGGTCCATAACTGGTGCAATTTAGATAGTCTAGTGAGATATAAGATTTTAAGAACTGATATTTTAAAAATCAAACTAAAAATATCATTATAACAACATTCTTTTGCTTCTCCAAGTTTTTAATACCTTACCTTAAATAATAAACCAAACTTGTCAACCATCCAAATTTTCTTTTGTGCCTCTTCTTCTGAGAGGCCATTTTCTACCATAGCCATAACTATAAGATTTGCAATTCCAAGAGCAGCCTGTCCAACAAAACATAAATTTAAAAAGTAAAGACTAGAGTATGATGCAATGCTAGAATTACTTTATATATGAATGTTTTATGTTATGAGGAATTGTTGCTTTATTCTTCCTTTATAAATCACACGAAAGTTGATTCTTTGTGATAGTCCCTACACATATTTTAAATTACCCACTTTACAAGAGAGATCTTGAATTATAAGATCTATCTATCTCAGTAAAGTTATAAGCTCATTATGCCCCAATTTCCAGTTCTAAACAGTGTTGGCTTTAAATTCTAAAAAGCTTACAAAAACTCACCTCTCCTGCTCCAAGAAATAAGATTTTGTGTTCTGAGATGGATTTGCCGATAACTTTTTCTGCTGCAAGAAGTCCTGCTAGAGCTACTGCAGCAGTCCCTGTAAGAAAAATAAAGACGTTAAAAATTTTAAATGGTCATATAAAAAGGGTTTAAAAGGTACGAATCAAAATCCTAGTTTTTTTTGCTTTACCTTGAATATCATCATTGAATGTACAATATTTTTCTCGGTATTTTCTCAAGAACCTGAATGCATTATGATTTCCAAAGTCTTCAAACTGAATAAGTGTGTTCCGTCCATATCTAAAAAAAAAACAAAACCCCAAATGGTTGTGTTGAAAATACCACTTTTAAACAGGTTTCCTATCTAATATTCCTGATGATGGCAGTAAAAAATAATGTATTGCTAGTTCACTTAGGACCATCTGGCAATTTTCAGAGCCTGTGAAACACTAGACTCAAAATGTAGAAATCTATGTCTCATTCAAAAAAAATTTATGGGCCGCTTAAAATGAATGCAGACAGTGGTTCGAGTTCCATCCCGAGCTGAGTTGCCGCTGAGCTGCCAACAGGTGGCAGGATGGCTCAGCTAAAAGAGGAAAAAAAAAAAGAAAAGAAAATGAATGCAGTACCATGGGGAGCCTATGGGATATTAATCTGTATAAACTATTTCCAAGTGCCCAGAAGGGTGCAGAGCAGAGATAAGCTCTAAATAACTTCCTAAAAAGGAAGAGATTTTGTCTCTGAGTCTCAAATAAATATGCTATGTGTAGTCTCATTATATTAGCAGTTAAACAGCACACAGCAAGTATATAAATGAGAGGTTAAAAAATATTGGGTTGGGCTCGCCGAGAGGCGCGATGGTTAAGAACTGGCTTGGGACGCTAGAGGGACCCAGTTCGGATCCCACATATGAGGGCCAGTGACACTGCCCTCCACAGCTAAGATGCTGAACAACAGCTCAACCTGGAGCTGGGCTGCCATGAGTCGCCGGCGACGGCGTAGGCTGCAGCCCCTGTGGCAGTGGGTTGCCATGGGCTACCATGTGTAGCCAGCAGCCGCAGTGAGCGGCCGTCCAGAAGCCGGCGACTGATCTGCCTCGCCCGGGAAGAGCGCAATGATGGTGCCAACTTGGGCCAGTGAAGCAACGTCCTCCACAACTAGACGGAAGAACAAAATGACAGCAACTTGTCTGTTCCCCTTCTCCCAATTCCCCAGCACTATTCCCATCCCCGCAATTCCCCAATAAAAATCTTTAAAAAAAAAATTTTTAAATTGGGTTGTCGGAAAAGTCATGATGTATTTTTTCTGTTTTTCGTTGTAAACATGCGCCATGACTTTTCCGACAACCCAATAATTGCTGCATGAGTTCACTGGTATTCAGGAAAAGACATCAATCATCTTGGTAAGATGGGGTAATAAGGTGAAAAGGAGGCGGGACTTTATTTGGACCCTGAAAGAATAGAAAAGAAAGTCAGGAGGTAGGAAGAAAAGCAAGGTTATTTTGGTGACCCTAAATTTTCAACAGTCTGGCTATATTTCAGGGTTTATATGAAAAGATAAGGGAGAAACTGGTTAAGGTCAGTTAGGTCCAGATAAGGGAGAACTTTGAATGCCAATTTAGAGAATGGGGACTTGATTCTGTGTCCAATGTAGAATCACTAAAGGCTTCAGAAAAGGGAAGAGTTCACGTAAGACGCCCTTCAGGAAGGATCAACCTACCACTGATGTGTAGCACATATCGGTGTGGGGAGAGTTGAGAAAGACAGGAGAGGCAGCTAGGAGGCTACCAAGGTATGAGGACAAAACAGTCTGAAGCAAAAGCCATTGGAAGTGAAAGGGACAATTATGAGACATTAGAAAGAACAAGCAGAACTTGAAGATGAAGACCAAGTGAGAGTGAGAAGTACGTTAAAACATTAAGGCAACCTGGATGACTAACTAAGATACTATTTGATTGTCTAAGATAGGCAAGTGAGGGGAAGGGCAGGGGGTGGCTATTTCTGAGATGAGGAAAAGTTTAGTTTTCAATATGTCAACTCTGACTCTGAAAAGGAATTTATTTTTTAATAGCGTCTATGTAGCAATAATTTAAAAGGTAGGGGAGGGCCAGGTCATAAAGATAGGGCTAGGTCATAAAGGTAAAGAGCTTGAACTTTATCCTATGGCGACAGAAAACCTCTGAGAGATTTCAAGCCAAAGAATGACCTAACGAAGTGTTTTAAAAAGATGAATATGGTGGTAATGTGGAGATAAACTGAAAAGGAGAGAAACTGGAGGAAGATGTAAAAGAATCCAGAAGAGAGATGAGAACCTACAGAAAGGCTGTGGCAATGGAAGACAGGTCTATTTCTGAGGCATTTAGGTGGTAACACCAACTGGATCTGACGACTGACTGACTGTGTAGGGGGTTGATGGAGAAGGAGGAAGAATCAAAGATAACACCAAGATCAAAGGTTTGGCAATAGGGTGAATGTTACTGCCATGGATAGAGGCTGGATACATAGAAGATAAGCAGTTGGAAAGGGAAGTTGTATGGGACACGATTGTGAAAGATCAACAGAATGTCTGCATGGAGAATTTCAGTTGTTAGAAAGGTTAGGCCTCAGAGAGAGGTGGGACTACACAGATGGGTTTTCACAGGTTTAGGAGTCACATGCATAAAGCCCATCGCTGACATGACTCCAAGAGAAGAGAACTATGTACTCATCCGCATTTCATATAAGAGAACAAGAAGAACCAGTGAAGATGACAAAAGAAAAAAAAAAGACCTAGTTAGGAAAGTCTTTTAGCAATCAGGAGAAGAGAGAATTTCAAGGATGTAGGAGTAGAAAACTTGGTCAGATGCTGCAAAGTGGTGGAGACAGAAGAGGCCCAAATGGTAGCGAATTTGAAACATGAAAGCAATAGGGCTGGCCGAGTGGCTCAGCTGGTTAAGAGCATGAGCTCTGAGCAACAGGGCTGCCGGTTTGATTCCCACATGGGCTAGTGAGTGCGCCCGAGCTGCTAGCTCAGCTGGTAAGAGCACATGCTCCTAACAACAAGGTTGCCGGTTCGACTCCCGCATGGGATGGTAGGCTGCGCCCCCACCCCCACCCCCGAAACTAAGATTGAACACAACACCTTGAGCTGAGAGGCTGCAAGCTGCTGACGGGGGGCCAGATGGTGACTGGACTTGGAGCTGAGCTAGCTGCACCCTCCACAACTAAGACTGAAGGACAACAACTTGGCTGTTTCCTTCCCCAATTCCCCAACGCTGTTCCCCTTCCCCAATTCCCCAATAAAATCTTTTAAAAAAAATAAAACATGAAAACTGTACGAGTTTCACTGGAATGGGAACGTGAGCCTGGATGTCAAGGGCTGAGAGAACGAGACAGTGGGCTTATGATAAGAGCAGTGCGTGCAGACTTCACTCAAGACGTCAGAAAACTCAGGAAAGCAAGGCAGAGGATGTGGGGTATCACCATTATCAGCACATCTGATCAGGCAGGAAAAGAACCCCCGTTCTCAAAAATTTAATCTCCTTCTACCTATCTTCACAAGAGATGAGGAAAACATAACAAAACTGTGATTTTTTTAATTAAAAATGCTTTTATATACTCAAACTTAAAAAAAAAAAATACCTGTCTGTAATGGCTTTCATAAACTCATCAATCAGGTCGTCGTAACGTTGTGATCGATCTCTTTTCTGATATAAGCCCATGTAAAATGGGTCCTTTAAGAGTGCCTATAAAATAGAACAAATGTAAAGAATGAGTCATTTTGTTTACATAACCAGTTTAAACACATTTGGTAAAACAAAAATTGCAAAATAAAAAAATAAGGTAGTTTTTTAAACCTTATTGCCCTTCTTCAAGAAACTTTGAATAAGCTTAATTTACTATTATTTGTATAAATATTAAAAGCAGAGTTTAAGACAAGGACTAACACCTAGTCACAAAAATTTCCCTTATATTATCTTTAAAAGAGGACTGTAATGAAAATAAATTGGTGGAACATTTGAGATCTTGCTCCCCTGCATATGTCATCAGTTTTACTCAAATAAACTCTTATAAAAATATAAAACAAATTTTTTTTCCAATATGGGAGGAGGATCAGAGGGGGAAAATGATTTTACTTACTGGATTATCAGTTCCTACGTCAATACACACAGGCAGGCACCTATCAGGCCGTATTCCTGCACAAGCTGTATACAAACAAAGTTTTCCTACTGGAATTCCCATTCCATAGACACCCAGATCGCCAAGACCCAGAATTCTCTCTCCATCAGTCACCACAACAGCCTTAATTACAAAAAATAAAAATAAATAAATGCTGTCAAAAATGGGACATTAAAGAAAAGCATTTTTAAAATATTTTATATTTTCACTCTCACTTTAAAAAATAAAATTGCTTCTTGACTAACTTCCAAAGTAAATCAACCTAGAATAATTAAAATTCTAGAATTTCTAGAGTCTAGATGTCAAAAAGAGAATTAATTAGATTTGATTTCCTCTGTCTTTGGTTTAGGAACAGAATGTTTCTGACTGGAGAATCAACTTAAATATCTTCATAAAGACTAAATCAGGGAGAGGGGAACAAACTTCTGATAGAGATTACCCATTAGAGAAAAATAAAAGTTTAGAAATAAACAACATGCTACTCCAACATAATAACCTAAGCCAAACAAGAAAAACCTTAGCAAGGATGAAAGAAGAAAAGATCTAGAATAAAAAATATACCTACCTACAAGGTTTTAAGATAATACTGTCAGTTTAATTATCTGACCAATTTTTTTCTAGATTATCAGAACTAATGATTATTCAGCAAAGATGATTTTAGTGAGGAAGGCATGTAATAAAGGCACGTAAGATTACTGTGTGTAATAAACACGAAAGCCTAACAAAAGATCTTAAGTCGTTAGATTTTATTTTGTGAAAGACAGCCATACTGACCAATATATTTGCCAGATTTGCAACTCTAAAGAGTTTTATACTTGCTTAAGGATCTAAATCTATCAAGATTTAGAAAAAAGGCATAATAAATCCTCCCCAATGCACAACAGTAAGTTTCTATGATGTTTTAATAATATATATTATTAACTGATTAGCAATTGAAATGGAATAATATTAATTGGAATAGAAAATAATAATTGAAATAGAAAAGGAACATTGAGAAGGCAAGAGACAGCAGCAGGCTCAATTTCTTTCCCAAAGTCAAACGCTATACCAGTAACCCATTTTACAGTTATTACTATTATGATCCCCTCAGGGTGCTAAATCTGCATGTATATAAGTGCAAAATAAATCACGGCAGCAATGAAAAATTGTTCTTGGAAATTTAGAGGTAACTTACAAGGAAAAGAAAAAACATTGGGAAAAGGAAGGTTGTGCTATTAGTACCTTAACATGATTTTCTGGCCAGTTATCCACAATTGATCTAACATGACCTCTGTCTGAGATCGAAATAAATAATCCCCTGCAACAGAACAAAAACACCTTTGCATTTCACAACAGTTTTTTGCTTTTTCTAAGTCTTCGTTCACAATGGGAATATTTAGATATTTTAATAAAACATCAAGACACGGTATAATTTCCAAGCAGATTTAGCTAAGTCACACTGGTAAACATTTTCAACTATTAATACTTAAAATTACAGGCTCTGTAACTGCGTTGCAACAAAGATTTTTAAATGATGTGATCATTTTACACAAGAAGAAATGTATCCACCTATCATTTTCAAATAAACTCAATACACCGCCAGTAAAAGGCAATATAAAAACAAACTGCCAATGCAGAAGAGCAAAATAAGGCTAAATAAACTTCTTCTGCTAAAACTCACTGAAACTGAAAATTTGAAGGAGCAAGAAGGGAGAGAAGAAAACTCAGCAATTGCACATAAAAAATGAAATCCTTAAAGCATTAGAAAAAAGTGAAGAGTTGTTTAAAACACACTGAGATCATTAATCTAGATTTCAAAAAATGAAGGAAGGGAGGAAGGAAGGAGGGAAAAAGAAACCCAACAAAAACACAGGTTCTAGGCAGAGATGAGGGCCAGCGGTCCCAATGCTTTCACATGGATTCTTACACCTAACCTTCTCACTGGTATCTTAACTTGGGCATTACTATCCTAGCTCAAATCATTTTATGAGGTTGTTGGAAAAGTCATGACATATTTTTTTCTACATTTTTCGTTGCAAAAATGCGTCGTGACTTTTCTGACAACCCATAGTTAAACAGTTTCTGGACCATAATAGAATCACCTGATGAACTTTTTTAAAATGCCAGGGTCCCATCCCAGAGATTGTGATTTAACTGGCCTGTAGTTTAGATCAACTAACCATGATTTACTGACCATCTTCTAGGTAAAAAACAAACAAAAAAACCCCACTGCAGCAGTCAGTACACTACATAAATGATACACAGCATCTGTCCTCATCCAAAGTCATGCTCTCTGTTTCATGTCAGCTCTTAGCTCTGGGTGCACATCAGAAACACACCAGTAGCTTTATGAAAACGCCAAAACTTGGGCCCAAATTAGACTAACTGAATCAGAATCTCTGCAGGTGGGGCTCAGGCACCAGGATTTTTTTTAAGTTTCCTCTTGTCCTTTCATCTGGACTAAGAACCAGTATTCGAAGTGAAAAACAAAATTGTAAAAGAGTTGGGTAACGCCATAGAAATGTTTCAGACACATTCACTGATGGCACCACACAGGACAGAACAGACAGTGTTAAAGTGTCTTCCAGGGGCGACCAGCAACGCCATCACCATGGTGGTCATTACATCTGGACTCCAGACCTTTCTCTTTTTCATCAGAATCTTGGGAATGGGAAGGACAGGGGAGCTGGCAGGGATCAACATGCTGAGTGAGTCCCACAGGTGTTTCCTATGCACAGTAAGGTCTGAAAGCCACTAGAATAGATGAGGACAGGCTGAAGATAAACGCTATCACACATGGTGTGAATTTCTCCATTTATATCAACATGCGAGCAGGGAGTGAGATGTAAGGATTGAGGAAAACGACAGGTGAGAGGAACAAGACAGGAAAACTCTAAGAAAAAAATAGCAGTGATGTAATACTTATAAGTTTACAAACAACCTCACATCAGTTTCCTCATCTGACCTCCTCAGCAGCTCTTTGATAGGTGCTGGTATCCCTATTTTATGATAAGAAAACAGATTGAGGGGGACAGGGTGACTTGCTCAAAGGCTTGAGTCAAGGCCCATTCCAGTCTCTTTCCACTTAAAACATTTGGAGATGCTATTTGAAATCAAAATTCATGAAAGTTCATAGAAAGAACAAACAACAGAAATGAAAGCTGACCAAAAAATGAGAATCAACCTCTTAATTTGGTCAGATTGTCAAAAACATAAATAATTCTGGAGAATCTGCCACCAGAATTTAGAGTACCCTTTTTTTGGTACAAAAGGCACAATTCCTCTAACAATCATAATAAACGTAAAGAAGATAAGGTAAGAATGATGCTATTTCTACAAAAACAAAAGTTATGAATATGTCGAGTTTTTATTAATCCCTTTTTGTCCAAATTAAGCTTTTGTGAGGTGGGAAATGTAGTTGAGATAAGACTGCAACAAATAAAATAGAAATGTAATAGGTGTCATGGAGTGATTTTTTTCCTACACAATAATCATTTTCAAATATATTTTAAAAAATAAGTCTTACTTAGGCCTTCTAAAGATGTGTCCATACTGGGAGCAGGCAAGACCAACTGTTGGTGTATACACAATTGGCATCAGATTTTCAATATCGTCTTGCAGTACTCTATAAAACAATTTCTCATTTCTTTCTTGGATTCCCATTATGTAGATGTATCTGGAATTAAGCACAGTAAATAATGTCTATGTCAGCCAGTATTAATTCAAAGTTTTGGCCTTTGAAAGTTAAATCTAATCATCTAAATTGAGGGCCACCCCCTCTCCCGGAAAACAAAATCCTAAATTATCATGACTTAACACCCAGGAGTAAAAATTAACAAAAATTAAAATATATGTAAATGGTAGCAGCTGATGATGATGATGAAGAGAATAACAGCAGAAACAACAGCTAACATTCACAGAGCCCTCAATGTGAGTCAGGCTCTGTACCAGGCACTGGAAATGCAAAGATTACCATGAGCCTCCCCCTTCACCCCTCCCTTCTCCCCCTACACACACACACACACACACACGCTTAGGGGAACTAATCTTCAAGGTGACTGACATGTAAATAAGGAAGCAAAATAAAGTGGCATTCATTCAAATATTTACTAAATACTAACTATGTGGCACTATTCTAAACTCCAGGGATGTAAGAAGTGCCCCCCCCCCGTCCTCATGTATTGCGTTGTCAGAAAAGTCATGACGTATTTTTTCTGTTTTTCACTGTAAAAATGCGTCATGACTTTTCCAACAACCCAATAGTTCATAATCCAGTAGGCTTATAAACATTATAAGGTCTATACAAAGCACAGAGGTAGCACATACAAATATATAATGTCTTCTATATAAATATAGAATTCATATAAATATATAACATCTTCTATATAAATATAGAATTCACATAAATATAAAAATAATGTCCTCTAAAAAATAAAGCTTAGAAAAACATTGACTTGAAAAACCAGTAATCATCCTGAATGAAATGTCTGAAACAGACTTATTATTCTTTCCCCAAACATACTTCTCCTCCTGTTATCATCCAAACAAATGGGAACTGCAAAGTCCATTCTTGATTTCTTCCTATTCTACCCTCTCCTACTCCAATCTAGTAAGTCAAAAAGTCCCACAGAGTTTGCCTGCTAAATATCTTTCAAGTACATCTATTTCCCTCCTTCACCCTCACCCAGTCCAAGCCACCACCATTTCTTACCTGGGCTGCCTCAAGAACTTTCTAACTTGTTTTTATATACACGCTTTTTCTTCCCTGCTCCAATCTATTCTTCTCTTAAAAACATAACTCGGGCCGGCCGAGTGGCGCGATGGTTAAGAACTGGCTTGGGATGCCAGAGGGCCCCGGTTCGGATCCCACATATGAGGGCCAGTGACACTGCCCTCTACAGCTAAGATGCTGAACAACGGCTCAACCTGGAGCTGGGCTGCTGTGAGTCGCTGGCGATGGCGTGGGCTGCAGTCCCTATGGCAGTGGGTTGCCATGGGCTACCGTGTGTAGCCAGCAGCCAGCGTGAGCAGCCAGCAGCCGCTGTGAGCGGCCGTCCAGAAGCCGGCGACTGATCTGCCTCGCCGGGAAGAGCGCAATGATGGTGCCAACTTGGGCCAGTGAAGCAACATCCTCCACAACTAGACTGAAGACCAAAACGACAGCAACTTGTCTGTCCCCCTTCCCCAATTCCCCAGCACTGTTCCCATCCCCCCAATTCACCAATAAAAATCTTTAAAAAAAAAAAAAAAACATAACTCTAACCATGTCTCCTGTCCTTGAATGGCTTCCAAACACCAGTTACAGAGGCGTAAGCTCCTTAAAGAGTTATCAAGACCTCCACCTACTTTTCAGCCTCAAACTCATAGTGAATTTACTTCAGGTCCTCAAATGCATCACAACTCTTACCTTGGAGTTGCTGCCTACGAGGCACCCTTTGCCTGAACACCCTGTATCCAGGTTTAGGCCTATTCTGATGCTCTCCAAAAGCAGCTCAGCATGGCACGCTCATTCTCTGAGGTCCTCCTCTGCCTGTTCCCCATCCCATCACAGGCACCATTAGATTTCCCTGTTTTCAGGTCCCACCACACTTCACTCTCTCTTCTGTAACCCTCACTCCACCTCCTGACTTTCTGTCTTCCAGCCAGCCCAGATGACATCATGAGTTTAGGACGATCACCCTACATACTTCCATATTTCCAGGAACTAGCAAAGTATGTGGACTACAACTGGTATGCACATATTTGGTGAGAAAATTGAACAAATTCCATTTAGAAGAGGAATAATATTTCCACAGAATGCTACTGTGGGCACAAATAATACCAATAGGTAGAAATTAAAAGGAAGGAGATTTCTCCTCAGTATAGGGAAGAAAACTAACAACTGGGCTATTAAGACTGAATAGCTTTATGAAATAGACAGCAGAAATGTTAAGGAAAGAACAGATGACCTATCAGGCATGTGACAGAGGGAAGCTGTGGAATTCCTGGATCTCCTAATGTTATCACCTTCACTTCACTTCACTTCAGTCACTCCTCTGAGGACCTCACATCGGATCATGTTGTCCTCACCTAGGACTATTACAGCTCAGAAATCTTGAATGCCATTATTTCACTGTGATCCTCCACCCTTGGGCTAGCTATACGATGTCCTTGCTTCAGTTCCTCGCGGGATCTCTTGCTCCTCGATTGCTTCATTTCCTCCCATTCTATTTGCTCCCTTCTGGCTCCTCTTCTTACCCCACTCTGGGTCCCATGATCAAGTCTTGCACTCTGAACAAATTTCTCACCATCATTACCACTTAGGAGACTCCCTTCCTATCTTTATCACTGCACCACCTTTCCACAGTGTCTGCCTTTTCTTTCTGTGAAGGCAAGGGCTGGAATTTTTCCTTTTTGCAGTTCCAGCGCTTAGAACAATGCCTGACACCTAACAGTCCTGAATTAATATTAGCTGAATGAATTAATGCAGCATCTCTGCCAGCCCAGCTAACCCCAAACGTGAATCAATGTTACATGTCACCTTTTCCATGGAAAAATACTGTTGCTGGGCCGAATGACATCAATACAAACAAGATCATGTCACTAGGCCTTCAGAGCTACTTTCATCCCTTTAACCTTTTCTTGTTTGCATTCACCTTGTGGCTAAATCAGCTCTTCCAAACATTTATCATCCTCCTCACCAGTCCCATTCAACCTTGGTCCTTCGAAATCTTAGCCACTACCTTCATATTCCACATCATAAAAAAAATCAAGGTCATCAGGTGGATGAGATCTCACAACCTGTGCTCCATCACCTGCATAGTTTATCCTCACTTATTCCTGTATTCTTTGCTCTTGCCTCAGACAATGAGCTGTTCTTTTATTCTTGTTCCAGGCCAGCCTTTCTACCTCTGCACTTGACTCTAAGCCCTTGTCCTTTCTCTGGGATCTTGTTCCGTCGATGCCCCTTTCTCCTGGTCTCATTCCTCACAGCCATGAGCGTGTTCAAATTCCTTCCAGCCTGAAATATACCCACCGTAAGCCCGAGTCCTGCTTTATTTACTGTTCAATGTCTTCCTTCCCCCCTTTACCTAAACTTCTTCAAAGAGCCTGCATTTCTTCCCCTCCCATTCACTTCTCAATTACAGTCTACTTTTGCCCCATCACATCAAAAAAATCCACTCTTACCAGTCACCAATAATCAATAATCTCCTATACTTAACCCAACAGGTATTTTTAATCCTGTATTTAGACTGATCCCTCTACCCAAGAGACCTTGTCCTTCGTTCTCGTTTTGCTAGCTACCTGTCACACACTGTTTGAAATTCAACTAGGCCTCGCTTCCTTCAGGAAGCTTTATCTGATTTCCCAGGTTGGATTAGGTGCCCCTCTTAGCGCTTTCAGGATACAGTCTGCATATACCTTTTTCTCACTGTCCTGCATGCTGTAGTACAGAGTAAATGGCAGACACAGTTCACCTGTCTATTGATGAGCTCCTAGGAAGGAGGGCTGTGCATTACTGGAGAGGACATGCACGCGCCTAGGCCAAGTTCAGTTACTCCTCTTTTTCACTCCTCTAAGTGTCCTAGATTGGATGATATATTATATGGTCACCCTATTTACTACCCACTTTATATCCCACAGTGGCACACACAAAGTAGGGATCAATAAAAGTTATTGAATAGAATGGGTGCAGATTAGATGATAGCCTTTGCTTCTATTATTCCATTCAAACCTGAAACGCTCTCTGATTTTAAGCATAAAAAGCTGATTTCAGCTAAATTTTATAATAGTGCACACAAGTGAAACGTTCACTGTGATGAAGGAAATACCATTTCAAAAATAACAGTTAACTGACAAAAACACAAACTTCATTATGACACTGTATATTTCTCATGCCATTATAACCATAAAATTCCCAATTTTCCAGATTATAACATCAATAAAAACTAAACATCTAATCAACTCTTACTTTTCCAAAGGGCAACTCAATTTTTTCACGTTTTTATGGAATCGTAAGGCTTGAATATCTTGTGTCTCTATTTTGGGAGGTAGAAGTCCTTGAAGACCAAGCATTTGTCTTTCCTGTAATGTAAACGCCATTCCCTAAAAAGGAGAAATAAAAGGATTAAAAATGATTACTTACTGGGCTAGCAACAGTGCTGTCTCACAAAATGTAATTTAAACATAAATTTTTTTAAAAATCAGTGAGATGTCATTTTTGCCTGGACTGTCAAAAATTCATAAGATTGATCATATCTAGTATTGAAGAGGGAATGTTAAGAGTTACTCTCACATTCCATTGCTGGAAATGTAAACTGGTTTAGGCTTTGGGGAAGACAATTTTAAAGTAATCTTAAATTTTTTAATGCACATACTCTATAATAAAGTAATTCTACTTCTAGAAAGCCATCCTAGATAAATATTCATACATAAAGAGGCATATGCAAAGAGATTAGTTCTATTATAGCACTGTTTCTAGTTCTCTTGGCTATTACAAACTAAAAGTCCATCAATTATGGAAGGGCCGGCCGAGTGGCGCGATGGTTAAGAACTGGCTTGGGATGCCAGAGGGCCCCGGTTCGGATCCCACATATGAGGGCTAGTGACACTGCCCTCCACAGCTGGGATGCTGAACAACAGCTCAACCTGGAGCTGGGCTGACGTGAGTTGCCGGCGACGGCATAGGCTGCAGCCCCTGTGACAGTGGGTTGCCATGGGCTACCGTGTGTAGCCAGCAGCCAGCGTGAGCGGCCAGCAGCCAGCGTGAGCGGCCGTCCAGAAGCCGGTGACTGATCTGCCTCGCCCGGGAAGAGCGCAATGATGGTGCCAACTTGGGCCAGTGAAGCAACGTCCTCCACGGCTAGACTGAAGAACAAAGTGACAGCAACTTGTCTGTTCCCTTTCCCCAATTCCCCACCGCTGTTCCCATCCCCCCAATTACCCAATAAAAAAAAAAAATCTTTAAAAAAAAAAAAAGTCCATCAATTATGGAATAGTTAAGGAACCTAGGTATGTTATTTCTATACCATGAAATACCATGACACAAACACATATCTCTAAGTATGTAGTAGAAAATCTCCCAGATACACAGCTAAGAAGAAAAAAAAAAGCAAGTTGCAAATCAAAACACACATACTGCTAACTACACTGCTCCCAATAAAGTACATATACACAGATGCAGGCATACATTAGAAATGAAATCAACAGAATATAGTTTGAAAGAACATAACCAAACTGATAAGAGGGGCTACCCCTACTAGAAAGGAGTAAGGCAGAGTAGGAGGAGGAAGAAATTACATTTAAGCAAAAACCAGGGGCGGGGCGGGGGTGTGGTAAATGAGGGTAAACGGGGTCAAATATACAGTGATGAAAGAAGAACTGACTCTGGGTGGTGAACACACAATGTGATATATAAATGATGTATTAGAGACTTGTACACCTGAAATCTATGTAACTTTACTAACCATTGTCACCCCAATAAACTTTAATTAAAAAAAAAAAAGGAAAAACCTATGTTGTAAGAAAATTTTTTTCAATTTTTTGTATTCAATTATGGGTTAAATTCTTTGTATCAAAAAGACGTCAGTGAAAATGCCACCGTAAGGACTTCCAAAGATCATTTCCTCCACAAAAACAATAAGAACACTGGCCTAATCATCAGATTCAACTTTTTCAGAATTCTGGAAATTAACCAAAGGCCTCAGCAACAGAAAAGCATTTATTCAAGAAAAACAGCTGACTTTCAGCAAGAATAGCAAGCTTCATGGCATTTTAACTTGCCTTATTCCTCCTCTTTTCTCCCCAGCTACACAGCAGCCTTGAAAATGGCAACCACTGTGAGATAATCACTTGGCAAACCAGAGCCTGGTAGCCACTGGAGAGGGCAGAAGAGGTTGGAGATTGTTCTAAAGCCCTATACCCAGGGAACTGTCATTATGTGACCTGTCTGGTGGTTCCCTGGAAGACCCCACTTGCAAATCTGTCTTTATTTGACCTGACTTGGAGCTCACCCAGTGTGACTAGCCTTTTCCTCAGAAAAGCTTG
Source organism: Hipposideros armiger (assembly GCF_001890085.2). Classification (NCBI taxonomy): domain Eukaryota; kingdom Metazoa; phylum Chordata; class Mammalia; order Chiroptera; family Hipposideridae; genus Hipposideros; species Hipposideros armiger. Next base: position 491,740 of record NW_017732086.1, read on the forward strand.
TTAAAAACAATCAGAGGTAGTTACTTAACAGGGTAACTTCCTAAAGCAGTGAATTAATAGATGAGCCAGACAATAGTCTAACCAAAAAGATGAAAAGGAAAAGCTAAAAAATAAGAAGTCCATGGAGGGGCTTTGAAAACCTTGGATTTATTCCTGAGAATTTAGAAGTTCGTGTGCATAAGCTGTAGGCATGTTCACGAAAGACATGAGGAGGCCCTAAGCTCCCACCTCTGAGCAAATACAGGTAAACATGTATCTCTAAGAATGTAGGAGAAAGATCTCCCAGATACACAGGCAAATATAAAAGACAGTATAAATGTACTTTGTTTGTAGGTCTTTTTTTCTACTACCTGATTTAAAAGACAACTACATAAAGCAATAATTATAAATCTGTGCTGGTCATGCAACGTACAAAGACATAATTTGTATGACAAATCAGCACAAAAAGGGGGGTGTGGAGCTATACAGGGGCCAAGTTTTTGTATACTATTACAATTAAGTTGGTATCAGTTAAGTAGGCTGTTATAAAAATGATTAATTGTAATCCCCAGGGCAAACCACTAAGAAAATAACTCAGAAATAGGCAGGAAAAGAAATGACAAGGGAATTAAAGTGGTATACTAGAAAATATCTGTGTAACACAAAGGAGGGGAACAAAGAAGGAAGAGAAAGACAAAAGAGACATAACATTTAGAAAACAAATAGCAGAATGGCAGATGTAAATCTACCTTATCAGTCACTACACTACTGTAAATGGATTAAACTCTACAATGAAAATGCAGGGATTGACAGAATGGATAAAATAACATGATCCAATAAATGTCCACAAGAGACACACTTTGACTCAAAGACACAAATTAAGTGGAAAGTAAAAAAACAGAAAACTATATGCCATGTAAAAAATAACCAAAAAGAGAGCTGGTGTGGCTATATTAATAGACAAAACAGACCAAACATTGTTACTAGACAAAGACATGTTATAATGATGAAAGGTGCAATCCATTAAGAAGATACAATATGGGCCGGCTGAGTGGCTCAGTTGGTTAAGAGCTCGCTCAAGAGTTTGAGCTCTGAGCAACAGCGGTTAGAGTCCCGGCCCGAGCTGAGCAGCCGCTGAGCTGCCAACAGGTGGCAGGATGGCTCAGCTTAAAAAAAAAAAAAAAAGAAAGATACAATAATTATAAACATATATACATCTAACAAAAGAGGTCCAGAATATATGAAGCAAAAACTGACCAAAAGTTGAAGGGAGAAAGACAACAAGTTGGAGACTTCGGTATCTAATTTTCAATAACGGAGAAAACAACTAGGCAGAATTATCAACAAGTAAATAGAACACTTGAACACTATAAAGCAACCAGACCTCACAGGCACCTATAGAACAATATATTCAACAGCAGCAGGATACACACTTCTTCTCCAGTACACATGCCTTTAATTACTATTTTATTAATCACAGTGGCAACACACTCTTATAATAGTATTTATAAATATGTAAGAAATTATTAATTTAGTCTATAACGTTTGAAACACGAACTTGACTTCTTCTTTATATGGTTAAGTCCCCAAAGAGGGCATGACCTGCAAATTGGGAATCATTAGTCTATGTTCCTCCTTAAACAAACACAACAAAAAAACTCTTCCTGATTTGTTAGGGATTTCCAGAAGTGGTCCTTCAATGAGGTAACCATACAGATACAATCCAACCTTAGAGATTTCAGAAGGCCAAAGTGTTCGATTTTATTTTCTTTATAGAAGTATTATAATGTAGTTTAGACTATCTTCCTCCTGAGAATTCATTTGCCACAATGTACTTTATAAATTTCTTATAACACCCACAAAGTAGATTTTATATCCGTAAGGATAAAAATAAAATAAAACCAACATATGTATCAAATGTTTACTATACCCATGGCATTATAAAAGACACAAAGAAATTCTGAATGGTCTCTGCCCACAAGGAACATGAAATATACTTAAGAAACATAAAGTCATGAAAACGTATTTATATCATTTTTTTCAACAACAGCTTAAGACATGAGAAGCAGCACAAAGCAACATACATTGATTACTTGCCATAGGAACAGGAGGATAAAAACTGCTACAGGGTTTCAGAGATGGGAGTGATTATTCCCGTCTACGGTGGTGTGAAAAGGCTCGACAGGAGAACTGGGTTTTGTCCCTCATTAAACTTCATTTAATTCACTGCTTGCTGAATTCTCGTTCTGTGCCAGGTACCAAAAATGTAAAGATAAAGTGCTCTGGGTGACCCTTAGTCAAATTCCCCTTTGTAGGACGGAAAACCCTCAAAACATATCATGCTATCCAATTAAGTATCCCCCTATAATGGAAAACAAATGGGACTGAAAATTTCTTGACCGTTGTTTTAAAATAAATCACACCTTAATCTGAATGCACCATTCCCAAAAGGTAAATTTCACATATTGCAATAAACCCAATGGATCCTCTTGCAAGCTTCCTGCAAGAAATCTCTTTCCAGAATTATGTTTATTTACTATTTAATACTGCCCCTAAAACACAGAGAGGGACTTGCCCATTGAATCCAGCTTGGATCCAGAATAAAGGCATGACTACATCTCAATATTGCCCATCCTTTCTGCCCCAAGACTATGAAAAGGGTCAGAAGTTTCTCTTCTTTGAAGGAGTACAGTGACAATGGGCACAATCACTTGTGTGTAAAGATTTGTGTCCAAAAAGCTGTGTGGAGTTGGGGTGTGGGGTGGACATTAGATAAAATTTCATTTTACAATTCTGACCCTATCTTCCAAGGGCCCAACTGATTGGTCCAGGATGAGTACCTGATTTGAGCTGGATAAATCTAACTATCCCACATCTGGCCAAAAGTCCTGGCCAGACTGCCATTCTGGGGATTTTTCTAAGCTAGAACTAGGAAACAAAATCAATCCCTTACTGATGGTAGAAGTTGTGAGGGGTGAAATTCGGGAGGTATAAAGCAGCCATGATTCTTGCCATATGGAGAAAAGTGAAAAGTTCAGGCAGAGAAAGCAAATGCCTCTGAATAGTTTTAGTATAAAGCTACAAAATACAAAAATTTCATACTTTATCAGTCTACAATACATCAAATCAAACCTTTACCAGGAAGAGAGAAATAGTATGTTAGTATCAATGTGACTAACCTTGTTTGTTCTTGGGTTCAACATAAGTGGCTTGCCTTTCTCTTTTCTGTGCAAATAACGGCATGCCAGAGAACAAGGAGTGGCAACTCTTCTCAACCGGGACAGCATCTTCTCTCACCTGGGAAAACACAGCAAATAAACCACTGCTGAGAGACACATAACTGCACATACATCAGCTATCAGTTTCCAAAAGGCACTTATGTTTCCACAGGTGGTAACGGTCATAAAAGGTACCAATAAGGAGAAGGCAAAGATTTACTTTCCTGACAACACTCAAGTAACCACCATTGCTACAATCGCTTAGGTATCTACTACAGCGTGCTAAACATCTGCCCTTCTTCTAATCCACGGAAGTATGGCAAGGTATAGATCTCTCACTTAGGAGAGCAACAAGCTGAGAGGTTAAAAAACAAGACAACATTTAGTGAAGAGTGAAGGGAGTTCGACGTAAACGAGGGTAGGCGTTCAGCTTGAAGGTGAAGAAGTAAATAATAGGAAACCCTGGAACATACACATTCAGAGAAAAAAAAGCTATCCAAATTCTTATCTGGACTTAGAGTTTTAATGTATATAGTCAATGTTTAAATTTAATGTATTAAAATATTGTTTTTTATAAAACCTGTTATTTAATATTTAAAATACCATTCAAATCGGATGGTTTTGTCCTTTCACATCCATCCCAAATATAGGAATTTTTCAAAATTAAAACTGTACATTAATACATTATACATTAAATGTATGCATTAAATGTATTATAATGTAGTACATGTATTATAATGTAACACATTATAATACATTAAACCTTAAATATTTACTGATGGGGATATAATAGACTCTTCTGCGTATCAATTCTCCCATCAAAAATCAACTTGCAATGCCCATTTATTACTTTAATCGTTAGACATCACTGCAATTATAATACAGTAAGTTTTTTAATGGAATTTCTATTTGCAGAGACATCTATGGTTTGTGTATGGGGGTGCAGCAAAACCATTTACGTTGGTATTTTTTTAAGTAAATTTTAATGGAAGTGAGATTCACGTAACATAAAATTAACCATTTTGAAGTGAACGATTCAGAGGGATTTAGAAAATCCATGTTATGCAACTATCATCTCTTCTATCATTTTCATCATCCCAGAAGGAAACACCATACCTATTAAGCATTTGTCCTCCCTACCCCCGGGCAACTGCCAATCTGCTTCCTGTCTTTATGGATTTACCTATTCTGGATATTTCATATAAACGTGGTTCCTAAATATGGCCACAAAAACAAGAAATCTATATGATTATATGCATATCAAGAATCACAAGAAATGGGGACGCGAGTGGGTACTAGGACAGATGTTTAATGGTATAATCTTGCAACTAGTAAATAAATCCTAGAGATCTAATGCACAGTATAATGATTATAGACAATAATATTGTATCACAATCAACAAATTTGCTGAGACTGAAACTGGAGGGCAACCGAGTCCAGGGTTTGTGCTGACTGCGTAGCTCAGCCAATAAACCAACACAGAAATTGGGCTATAGCATAGCATTTATTATCAGAGCACTAGTGATATGAGAAAGCAGCAGGTTAACACCTTCAAAAACTGCCTTAACATTCTCAGACTGGCTTAGAGTATTTAAGGGAAAATCGGGGTGTTCCTCCAGAGGCTACATGAGCTTCCAGGGGTCTGCAGAGAGCCCGCCCTCTGGCTCTCCTGTGGCTTCAGCAACCCAGTAACAAAGATGGGAGTAGCCTGGGAAGAAAGCTACACCACTGAGATTGTGATCAAAAAGCCTAAGGGTATCAATCATAAATTTCAGGGTAATTTTCTAAACAGGAAACTGAGTGGGAGGGAACATTCGGCTGCAGGCGGTGATCTTTGTTAAACTATAGGTAGATAATGGAAGACGAGGCGGGGACACCAAGAGGCGGGGACACCAAGAGGCGTCTATTATAGGGGTCCCAACCAGACTCTGCTTCGAGACTAGAACTTAATTATTCCAAACACTTAAATAAAAGGATAATTATGCAATGTGGCAGATGTGCTAATTATCACTAAAATGGCAATATTACAATATATAAATGTACTAACATGTTGTACACCTTAAATTTACACAATGCTGTATGTCAAGTATATATCAATAGTCATAATAAAAAAGAATCATGAAACATACCACAAAATAACTGGCTTTCTTTCTTCTTGAAAGACATGTTACAAAAAAAAAATTCAGTCAAGTAAATGTGAAGATTCTAATTGGCTTTATTAAGTGATTCATGAATCAGGCAGCAACCTATCTAGTAAATATATAAAGGAGCTCTGAGGAGCTGTACAAATAGTGAGTTTTTAAATGCAGAAAGGAGTGGGACAAGGAAATCATAAACAAGAGGAAGGAGTATCTCACTCCAGGTAACCTTCCTTTGGGGAAAGGGCAGGGGTCCATGTGCAGGTCACCTCATTAGTGCTAATCAGGAAATGCCATATTGACTGATTAAAAGGTCCCATTCCTGGGGGAAACTGGAACTGCAATTAAATCTTGGTTTGTAGTCCTGGGGGCAAGTGACTCCATGTTGGCCCTGTTTATTTTTTATTTTTTTAAACAATTTCCCCCTTCTTGATGAGACTCTCAGCCTCACTGAGAGATGTGATCAAAATTTAAGGCATTTGCAGCATTCTCGGCTACTGCTCTATAGTTCTCATGGCTTTGAATGATCTTCCGTGTGATTTTTTTCTTTGCTGATTCCCAACAGTATTTACAGGTCATGACTTCAGGTTCACGATTTGTTTTTATGTCGGTCATTCTCTTCAGTCCTTTTCTGACCTTCCAGTCTTAGGAAGATCCTTTGCTTGGTGGGTAGCCACAGTGAACGCGCATTTAAAGCCTTTGAGAGAATATAGCGCGCCAGGATGAGTATTATGATTAGTATGAGCTGGATAATTCCCAGCGTCTGGCGTACACATTGGAGCCATGTCGTAGCCAGGTATTTGAGGAAACTAGAAGAATTCAGTCCAGTTTACAGGTATATAACAAAACATTAAAGACATTCAACAGGATTAGAATCTAATACCTACAAAGGTACAAACATACTTTTCATCTCAACAATTACCCCAATTTTTTACCAAAGAATCACAGTAAAACTAATTTGTTTGCCTTAAACTTGGTTTGAGTAGTTACTGTCAATTTAAGAAATGTCCAAACCTGTAGAGAAATTTCATGAATTTGAGTCAAACTGAAGACAATTGCCAGGAAGAAAAATCTCAATGGATTAAGAAAATGCCCAGGACAATGGGAGAAAGGCAGTTTTGCCCCTTATTTTATACATTAGAATCAAAGGATGAGACCTAAGAAGGGTTACACAAAATCCACTGGTGGTAGATCAAGGGGGTGGGAGAAAGCAAAGTGGGGAAGGGGAAATCTCTGGGATTGGATAAAAAGTAAAATCTACAGACACATACTTTTACATTGGTGGGTACAGGATAGTCAATAATTAAAATTTTACAGCACAGAGAGATGGTATTCAGGAAATAAGAGAACAATGTGGTCTCTTGCTCTGGTGTGGCCGGCTGTGCCCTGAGGGGTCGGAAAAAGGGATTACTCTGACATTTCCAAGGTTATGTTACTTTAGATGCTCACTTAAGATAAAGACTGACCTTTGTCAAGGAAGCTACAGGCCAACGATGTGACTAACCCCCATAACTGGCTTTTAGTCAGGAATTTTTATGTTCAGACCATCCTATGTGGTTAATTTTGGTCTCTGAGTTTGTAGGGCCTGCTATGCCCTGAGATTGTCAGGGCCCTTTTTCATCCACATTACTTAATTGCAACATGAACAGTGATTGATCATACATATAAGCTCTTTCTAAGACTGCTTTCTGGACCCTCTCATAAAGAATACCAGATTGGGGCCAGGTGAGGGGCTCAGTTGGTTAAGAGTTAGCTTAAGAGCACAAGCTCTGAGCAACAGGGCCAACGATTTGATTCCCACATGGGCCAGTGACGTTGCACCTGAGTTGAGCTGCAGCTGAGCTGCCAACAGGTGGCAGGATGGCTCAGCTGGTGAGAGCACATGCTCCTAACAATACTACCTATTCTATGGTGGGCTACGCCCGTCTGCAACTAAGACTGAACTTGGCACCTTAAGCTGAACTGCCGCCCGGATGCTCAGTGGATAGAACATGCGCTCTTAACAACAAGGCTGCTGGTTCGACTCCTGCATGGGGTGGTGGCTACACCCACCTGCAACTAAAACTGAACTCAGCGCCTTGAGCTTAGAGGCCACGAGCTGCCAACGGGAAGCCAGATGGCGACTGGCACTCTTCACAACTAAGATTAAAGAACAACAACTAAGCTGGTCCCCTTCCCCAATTCCCCAAAACTGTTCCCCTCCCTCAATTCCCCAATTTAAAAAAAACGAATCTCAGATTGAACTCTTAAAAGTTTCTGAGGCCAGGAAGCCAAGCCAGTGAATGGCCATCATATTTTACCTGCAATCGTATTTAATTCAAAGCCTTGGTAATATGGGTAGTCTTTTGGATCTCAAATAAATGTATGTGCTTAGAACTGGTTTCCTAGAATTTTTTGGTGACTTGAAACTTTAAAGTTTGCTGGCTAAATTAAATGATATAAATTTACCGAATATTTAGATCATTTCCAAATAAAATAAAATCCTGAAACATTAATTGTTAAACAAAGTCTATTTTTTGGCTTCTTATTGCAGAGAAACCATAAGATAAATTTGGATTGTACTATTAAAAAGGGCACGTTTCTAAAAACATACGAAATATATTTGCAGTAAAAGAACCTATGTTTCTGGACATTCTGAAATGTACTAATAAATTCGCCAATCTAAAACACATACTGATGTAAGATTATAATTTCACAGTTTTCATTCGAAATTGAGGCTTTTAAGGGTTAACATTTCAATACTGAATTGGCAATTAAAACTACTAGGAATACATGGGAAACAACCTTTAATTTAACGCAAGTAAAGTAGGACATGTTTAATAGAAGGTACAAAGTATGCAAATGAATTATTGAGGGAATTACAAGGAAAGTTGTAGAAGGTCTGTGAAAAGGAATCTTGAGAAAGGAAGTTCTGTGTCTGATCCAGCTGGATAACACTAACGAATTTACTATAAGTTTTAATATCAACAGTGTAACTTACGTAAAATTAAAACCCAGTGTTCTTTCATCTGCTACAAGGACAAAGTTTTCCTGCACAATTGGTATGCTATAAATAAGCAATTATAAAGGGAAAGCAAAGATTTTTGTGTTTTATTAAAATTATTTTCTGTGCTCTTTGTCATCAGGTCTTTGATTGCTTAGGTAAACCAAGTCCTCTTTATATTAAAAGAGCAAAATTTTGCTTACAGCTATTTAACTTTCTGGATTTGCCTGCAAAGTCTTTTATCATCATGATAGCTAAGTATGTTTCACACTGAACCTATGCTCCTACTTGACCAAGTATTTTAAAACTTTTGCTGTGTTTGACAAACTTCCCAAAATTCAAAAATTAAAGTCTTTTTCTTAACCTGAAAAATTTTTTTGAGATTTTTCAGGATTCCTGAACCATTTCAAAGGCGATCTCAACCTACCTCTCTCTATCAAAAAGGGGGGATTAGTGTTATTAAAATAAATGTTCTAGAAATGATACAAAATTTCTAAAACCTAAAAGGTTCTGAAATGTTTTCATTTGTAATTCCAGCTGATATCTTAAAATGTTGTATGTTGCAGAGAAAAACAAATTTCTTTGTCAATTTAGAACATACTGTTAAACTGGATGAGGAATGTAGAACACTAAGGAAAAACTAGATTCATAAAACTGCTAACAAAAAGATCAAGATCAATAAGAATTAACATGGGACTGCATATACTTACGAGGATGACTACAATTTCTATGACTTTATTTCAGATATTACTGGGGTTTTCTTTGGTCTTTGCTTTCTAGATAAGAGGAAATTTTTTCTCCTAAGCTACCGATGACCTACAGCTACTTGGTAAATTATGCCTTTGTAAGCAGAATTGAAACATTTATCTTTTCTTCCCTATCCAACCCCTCCAGAATTTGGAAACTTTGTGAGTATTCCTATTGTCATTGTCATGTAATTATTTGTTAAGTTCAATAAGAATCTGTTCTCCTTGTAACACCATTGGAAACATTGATTTTATTACCAAGGCTTTGATTGGAATGTCATGTTTGAGAAAGACATGCATAGTTACAGATATGATCACACAACTTTAAGGAACAAAGATTGACTTAGGGAAGCCTCCTTGGGAAAACTGGTCAGGTACTTACAGCATTAACAACCATCTTACCAGATCAGTTTAATCATTCAGCCTTCTCTGCTTTTGATATCCAATTTATCAAAGAAGGTGAAGAAATTAAACACCACAATTTACAATCACATGATAGAAAAGACACCTTCAAAGGACTCTTTACAGCCATAATGGAAAGGACCATATTAAGTACTCTCTTAACTAATCTGTGTGAAGCTAAATGTTGTAGACAGATAACCCAAGATTCTGGGCCAGGCCTGTATAATCTATACTTTCATTTTTCCTTACTTTAGTTCCTTCCTGTCTCACAAATAACATGATAGAAGAAGCACTTGCTATAATAGTTACTGTTTCCTCTTCCCCCTTAAATTCCTGCTTGCAAAGATTGCCTAACATCAGGTATCATCTTTAAACCTATTTCACAGGTCAAAACATGCAGCTCATTGCAAACATTGTCAAGGGTGTTTTATGTCTGGTGGTATCAATCCCAATAAAGATGCCACATTTGGAAGAATACTTTTTTTTTTTTTTTACTTTATTGGGGAACAGTGTGTTTTTCCCAAGACCCATCAGCTCCAAGTCAAGTTGTTGTCCTTCAATCTTAGTTGTGGGGGGCACAGCTCAGCTTCAAGTCGTTGCCGTTTTCAATCTAGTTGCAGGGGGGCGGGGTGTGCAGCCCACCATCCCATGCAGGAGTCGAACCAGCAATCTTGTTGTTAAGAGCACGCGCCCCAACTAACCAAGCCATCCAGCCGCCCAAGAACACTTTTTCGTTAAGCAGGCACTGCAATGGATGAATACGTAATTAGAAACTTAGAAACTTATCAAAAACCTTAGAGGAAATAGCTGGAGCTATCACCAAAGCAAAAACCAGGAGAAAAAATCTGTAAATTCCTTTGCACCGGTTGTGTTAGATGGAACTGCTCTTGACCATACCTAACCAAACAAGGTGGGGGTCTGATCTCTTAATGCCTCTTGTACTTGGATAAACAACCTGGTGAAGTACAGATGGAACTAGATAAAACCTGGACACAAGCCAAATGGTTAAATACAGTGCCCACTGACAGCTCGTGGTTCTTTGATACTCTCAGCTGACTGCCTTCAGGCATTGCCTCCTGGCTCAGATTTATTCCCCAAATTGGACTTAACATTTTAATTATTATTATAGGAATTTTTATTGTGATGAAACTGTTTTGTATAGCTTGATGCAGCACTCAGATAATGGTTGCTCAACGTTGAGAGATGATCACTAAGGCCTAGGAGACATCATATGAGAAACCTCAGGAAACTAAAGAGGATGTTTGACCTTCAAGGAACATGACAGTAGGGCCTTCCTCTGTCTGCTGCTCTTGTTGCTCAGATGTGGCACAAGGCTCCTAAGAAAACCACTTTCCTTCCTACAAGGGATAGGACACACCAGGAATGAGCCTTCCTGGTGATGAGGGATCAACAGTGGCAGGACACACAGGGAAGGAGCCTTCCCGGCAATGGAGGACCAAAGATGTTTTTAATATAACTAATCAGTGTTGCTATCCAA
>NW_017732086.1:508045-509408 GCF_001890085.2 Hipposideros armiger
TTAAAAAAAAAAAAAGTATGAGAATTTGGATGATATACAGACCCAGGAACATCAAATCTCATCATAAACAATATCTACAAAATCAATATTTTTCATTACTTTTGAAATTTGTACATATTGATTGATCAAAGGAAGTATAATATGCAGCCATGTAATCAAAATAGTGACTTTCAAATAAAATCATTAGCTTTTAATAAAAGTTACCTTTTTACAAAATCAGATGCAATTTTGTATTTCATATGACTTTTATCCTCTAAATTGATCTTTAGTAAATAAAGCATAGGTTTTAGTATTATGTTCGAAAACACGGTTGTTAAGTTTGTCTGAATTTCACCAACATAAATTAGAATTTATTTTAGTTTAACTTAATAGTTTAATATAGTTTAGACTTACTTTTATATGAAATTAAATACCAGTCATACATGAACAGCATTATAATAGTTAATTTACAAAAGAAGTTCTCACATGGTAAATGAGTTTTTCTTTAATGAATTTTAATGTGATTTCATAACAAACACATTAAAAGACAAAAACATTATACAGAAACACTTTCTAAGAGTGAAATCCATAAGCAGTTCTTTCTCAGGAATAACTACTGAGCAAGAGTATGCTTTACTTCTCAAGAGAATGAAGAACTACAAAAACACAGTCCAACATTTCCTATTAACGTACGGTATAGGTTTTATCAGCATTTCTGGTCTCTGTGCCTACCTTTTATATCTTTATCAATACCATAAACTGTTAGACACAAGTTACAAATCAGTGCTCACAGTTGATTAAAGGTCCAATATTAAAACATGGGTTAAACTGTTTCTGTATTTCTGGAAACCATGTAACTCAACTAGTTATAGTAGTTACACAATTGATAGATTACATATGTGGACAAAAAGAGTGGTTCTATGAAAAGTACCTCACAGGTGATCATAAATTCCTAACGGGGCAGGTCATGGTGGGTAGTTATACCCCAGACTTATAACTTCTTTAGTAAAAGGTTTATCTTTGCCTTAAGCAAGCCCTACCCATTGTTTCTGTATATCTAGGTTAACACACCTTGGAAATAATCCATAACCACCCTCGAGAGCACATATTCTTGTTAACTATCCTGTAATCCAATCCCCACCTTGCTTTCCCCAACCTCCATGTAATCTTCCTTACTTTCCCTCCTTGATTTCAAATGCATAAAAGAAGCTGCAAAACTGTTATTTTGTGGGGCATTTGTTTGAGATCTTGCTCCTGGGCATATGTCCTCAGTTTGGATCAAATAAACTCATAAAAATTCTCTAAAGGTTTGGATGTCTCTTACATTGATATATATTTATCTATCTTTTGTGTAACTACTATAACTAGCATGTGTATGTATGTG
>NW_017732086.1:509692-510985 GCF_001890085.2 Hipposideros armiger
CGTCTGGGTACCAGCTCTCTGCTGCCCTGCGCACAGCGGGCTGGCACCTGGCCGGGGAAAGCAGAGCAGGTCTAAGAGTCAGGGCTGTGCATTCGAGAGGATTGGGAGGAACAGGAGACAGCAGGCAAGCGCCCAGAAAAATCACCTGTAAAAAAATCTCATAATTGCAAATATCCACCAGGATAGCAGAGAAATGGAGCAGCCCAAGCAGAATGGAGAGGAAGACTGCCCTTTAGGAGGGGCAAAGGCCACCAGCCAGCAGGAAATAACTGACCGGGCGGGACAAGCTCACCAACCTGCCCCTAACTTCCGATGGGCCATACACAATAGGCAGGTCAATGATGGATGGGGAGAGATGGGGATGATATGGAAATATTCTCGGAGATGAGAGGTCAGGAGGACACGTAGGGAGCTGCAGCTGAGGAACTGTCTGCGCATCCTTATGGATGAGCTCTCTCTCTCTAATCACCGTGGCCATCACGATGGATTCTGCCTTATGCCTTGACTCCTGCCATTTTCCATGAGATTAATACTGTGATTCCCATTGTTGTTTTATTTTTCCTTGCATTTCCTGATATGCCTTTACCGATCCGTTTGCGGTGAACCTTATGTAATTTCCATGTGTCCGGTGAGCTCTGTATTACTGGTACCCTGTCTGAAGTTTCTATGAACAGTAGTTTCACCCATTTGCATGGAAAAATGTAAAGGTAATAAAGCAATTCAAATGCAAAGAGGAAGGAGGAGAGGCGGAAGAGGAGGAGAAAGAAAAGGAGGAAGGAAGTCTTTAACAGAATTAAGTTAGTGATCTTATATCTGGTCCCAACTGCTCTCTATATGCACTTTTTTTTTTTAACTTGCCCATTAAGTCCAAAAGTCTGGGAACTACTCACTTAGAAGTCTCATTTTTCTCATCAATAAAATAGGGGAGGGAAACTCTATTTTGCAGAATTGTGTATAGTGATGGTAACATATATAAAGCATCAATCCTTTAGAGCTTTATCATCATCATAAAGAGCTTAACTACTTAACTTGAAGGTTTATTCAATAAAATCCATATCCAGGCAATCTAGCACAGTTGTCAAAGGCAAGCTCCGAAATCAAACTGCTGGATGTCAATCCTAGTTTTGCCATTGCTGGCTCCGTGATCTTGAGTGAATCAGTGTAAATTACAATCTCATCATTCAAATGGCAATGGTAAACAACAGGACCTACTGAAAAGGGCTGTTTTAAGATTTAAATTAGATAATCCATGTAAGATGCTTATCACAGTGCCCTCTAAGTGATCTATGAATG
>NW_017732086.1:513755-525922 GCF_001890085.2 Hipposideros armiger
GTCGAGAAACCGGGAAGTCGCGCCCCAAAACCGGGGCGCAGGGGCAAGAGCCGCGGACGGTGCAACGGGGGTCGCCGCGACCCGACCGCTCCCCCGCCCTCAGCGAGCCCTCCCTCTTAACCCCGCCCCTCCACCCGCCAAGCGGGAACCTGGCGGCGGATCGGCGCTCGGCTCCCCAGGCTGGGCGGCAGGAGGCCAGCGCCCGCACCCCTCGCGGGGCTCCCGCCCGAGCCCCGCCGCGCCAGGCCGCCCGCAGCTGCGCGCTGCGCGAAACCTTACCCGACGTCTCAGCCCGCGACAGGTGGCACTGCTGGCAGAGAGGCCGCGGGCCTGCCGCCCACCCACGCGATGATCAGCTCCTGCCGGGCGCAGCGCTCCCCTTCTCCGAGCTCCCCGGAGCCAGCGAGAGCTCAGGGTCCTAGTAGCACGAGTGGCCAGTCACCGGCGGAGGAAGCCAGCAAAGCAGCGTAGTGAGGAGGGATCCCGGAGGAGAGGGAGCGAGGAGAGACGCCAGCCCCGCCCCACAGGCGGAGACTGACGGGCGCGCGGGCCAATGCGGAGGCAGGAAGTCGGGCCCGCGGGGCGGGTCTCCGCCTCTAGGCTTCGCGGGCCGCGCTCTCGGGTTCCTGAGCCCCGAGATCTTTCTGGGTCGGGATTCTTGAAGTTACCGTTTTGAGGCCGAGCGCGCGCCCGTGTGGACGCGATCCCGAGGAATGTGAGAGGGGCCGTGTAGATTAGTTGGAGTCCGGTGACATTGGCGACACCCGTCGCTCTCCAAAAGGACCCGAGGCTGGCTTACCGCGGAGCTTGCATCCCTGGGGCTCTTGGGGTTTGCCTGAAGTGTTGGCAGCGCGTTTGCGCGAGAAGAGGCTCTGCGCAGGCGCGGGCGCGGCCGAGGGATGTCCGCGGGTACCAGTATCAGAGCCCCGCGGGGGAAGAGGCGAGAGGAAGGCTAGGGGTTTGGGGCCATCCTGGCCGGCCAGTGGAGGCTGGGAGAGGATGGAGGAGAGATTTAAGAGCTGGCTGCAGATCAGGAGACTGGAGAAGCAGAGGAGGGAGGACCTAGGACACGCGTGTCTAGGACTCTTCTGCGTGATTCTTTGCCACTCTCCACTGCTGCTGGCACAGTTATTGGCCCTCAAGGAATTTCCAAATGATCCCTACCATAACAGTCACCAAAAATAGACATACAAGGTTCTCTCTCAGAAAAGCACTGGAACTCTAAATTGTCATCATCTTGAAAGACGCAGGGACCATAACTTAATATATGTATACCCACCCACGGTTATGATATTGGAGGATATTCTTTACTCTTTTTTCCAGAAAATGTTATCACCAAAAATTCTTTCATTGAGTTTGTGTACGCTTAAAATATTGTAAGGATGATTTTAAAATAAAGATGTAAAGGCTAAAAAAAACAGCAAGGCAGATGGAATGAGAAAATGGAAAGTGATGGAAATATGAGAAAATTGAGCAGAAGCAGAGAAAAGTGAATTGTCCTCTCCTAAACACTTTGACAACTATGTAAAATCTGGAAAGACTGTGCCAGTCTGAGGTTTGAAGGGCGGAACATGTTTGAGAACACTGTAGTTAGATGATAAATGCGATAACCACCGCAGTAAAAGAGAGACTATAAATAGCATGACCTACAATAACCCTGCTTGCCAGATTGTCAAGATGCAGCAAGCTGAATGAGGGAAACTTCAAAAAGTACATGTGTTGTTATAAATGCTTCATTAATAGAGGTAAAATTATTTTGCCTGAAACACAGTTTGTCCTATATTAGAATAATCCCAGGTTGAAGGGTTGTAGAAAGCTATGGTGGATGGGATTTATTTTGGTTAAATTGAGGTCATTTCATTCCTTAAATGAAATAACTGTTAATGTCAAGGAGGCAGACATTGCTGTTTGGCTGGTCCACCACATTCACTTGTTATTTTTAGTCACTTTGGTGACTGGTCTGGCTTGTTCAGTGACCAAGCCCGATACCGATTTCCTCCTCCCAGTTTCCTGTTGATTTGGACCTTGGCACCTTGTTTTACATGATCCTCTGCCTTGGAATTCATCCTTCCAGGAAGAGCTTGTGTCTTCTTTCTGAACTCAGCATTGTTTGTATTGTCTGCATGGCCATTTTGACAACTCTACAAGGCCTCATGGGCTACATCCTGGGCAGCCAAGAACGGTCAGCTCCTTTTTCTGAGAGGGTCCAGGGGAGTACACCAAGGAAGAAGCATATAAGGAAGGCACTGGATCCACAACTGTTTCAGGGGGCACTCACTCCAAAGAAACAGCAATGCACAATGCAAGTGGTTTATTTTATATGTGGGTTGGGATGGATATAAAATTCATGCAGTGAGGTGTGTAAGGTACCTCACTGGGGCTTGAAGAATTTTTACATATGTACACACCTGTGTAGTCATCATCCAGTCTGAGATATAGAACATTCCCTTGAGCCTCTTTTCAGCCACCCTCCCTCTCCCCTTATATCTAACCACTTTACAGTTAGATGTAAGGTGTTACAACTGTTAGGGAGGGACGTGGGTGTGGATCAGTTTGTGTGAATCCTGTGTTGTTGGGAGTTGAGGCTTTGTCTTCAGTTTGCCTGTGACATGGGAGGAGCCTTGGGGGCACACCTGGTCATGTGACTTTCCTGTAAAACTCTTCAGTAGGCAGTTTAAAGTGGTATACACGAGTATACCAGTTATCTCAGGATGGGCACATATTCACCCATGTTTCTTGAAAATGCTTGGAAAAACTTTCCTATCAATTGCCATTAAAATAGAGCAGCTTTATTTCATCCAAACAGCACAATGTATTCCCTTAAGGAAAATCCATATTACTGAGTTTCAGAGAATTATGGAAAGTCATTCCCTTTCTAATGAGAGTGTACGTGAGGAGGGTTGTTGGTTTTAGGTTGACACATCACCTATAGCAAAAGTAGATAGATTGTGCTAATCACATGTTTAGATTTACACAAGCCCATCTGCTTTGGAACAGAAAACATTAATAATGAATGCTGACTGTGCCACTGGGAATTATCCTCCAATAAATTAGGGTCATTAAAAATGCAAACTCTTTAAAAATACAAGAGAAAGTAAACAGTATATCTAAAAGCATTTGTGCTAAGCACTGCAAAAACAAACCACCTGTCAGCCTACTGTGGAAGTGAGACATAAAAGCATTTGGTGTAGATAAGTACTATCATTAAGAAACAATGTTTTTGTTATTCCCAAAATACAATGAAGTGCTAATGATGATAATTACCTCCCCAACAAGCACTAACAATTCTTTATATAATTAAAATAAATATAACTTTTCAGGCTATCTAAAAGTGTAAACTAATACCATAATAAGCAATGTCTTCACTACCAAAATATTTTAAGGTGAGTTCTAGAAAATTTTGTGAAGAACAAAGAAGTTACTATCATAGGCTTATTAACAATAGAAGAACCTTTACTCCTCAAGGAAAAATAGCACTTTGATATTTATGGATAATATTGTACCACATTTGATTTTTCTCTAGGACTTTTAGGTAACCTAGAAAGAGTAAGGCAGGAATTTACTAGCATCATGTCATTGTGGAAACAACATCTTTCATTTATCAGTCTTGATAAGGACGTGCCTAAAATCTTCCTGAGCCATACATAGGATGCTTGGTATTACTTATTCTAAATGGTAGTCCTGGCTCCATCACTTTCTGTAAGCCCTTAAGAAAAATTCAAGGAGCAGCAACATGGGCATTACCTGGGAGCTTGTTAGAAAAACGAAATCTAGGTTATCACCTCAGACCTACTGCATCAGAATCCAACATGCCCAGGTGGTTCCATGCACATTAACATTTGAGAAGCATTGAGGAACCCTGAAGTTCTAGATTCTGTGAATGAACTCATGCTGCCTGTGAATGGATTTTTTTTGGTAAGGATTTTTTTTTTAATTGGGGAACAGTGTGTTTTTCCAGGACCCATCAGCTCCAATTCAAGTAGTTGTTTCAATCTAGTTGTGGAGGGCACAACTCAGTGGCCCATGTGGGGATCGAACCGGCAACCTTGGTATTATGAGCACTGCACTCTAACCAACTGAGCTAACCAGCCGCCCCTGGATTTTTATTTCTAGATATGAGATAGTGAAAAGCTCATGATACTTTCTTTACCTTCAGAAAGCTCCTGTGCCAAAACAAACACAGTTGGTCTTTCCTTCTCACATTGAGAATATGTTATGCTTCAACTGTGAGCAATACAACTTTATTGTTCATTCATCAGATGTGTAGTTATGAACTAGGCACCAGGTAGAACGTTTGTACCACATAGGATCGATGTAAAGTTGCTGGCTGATGCCAGGGGGGAAAAAGCCTACGAGTTTGCCTTGATCATCCACATAGTGTTCCTGATATCTTGAGCATAATTATACATACAGGTCCTTAATAAATCCTGCAAGATTCATACTTCTAAGACTGTGAAAGCTACCTCTGAGATTCTATCTCTTAGGGGCAGTACAGGGACATTTTTTCTATAAAGGGTTCAAGATTTCTCTGACCAAGAGAGTAGCTATAATAGATATAGTAATTTAAGGGAACCTAAATTGAAAAATTGGCTTTGATTATCTGATGTATTTTCCTACTGAGGAATAAATGGTGGGTTCCTTGGTACATGAGATATCAGAACGCTAAAAACAGCTTTGAAATTGTTAAGTTGAATATTTCATCTTTTACGTCAACAAGATATGGTCTAACCACAAAGAAATACCCCAGATGTACCTTTCCTTCCAATACTGTTTGACTTTAGACTTGCTGTCATTCCAAAGTGCTTCGCAAAGTGAATCGCCTCCCACACCAAGCTGTACCCCTGGCCTGAGAATTCTTCCAATTGTTCTTTCCATGGCCGTTGATTACGCTGGGGATGTCTGGGGACCCCAGGACCTCCCTGAAAGTTTGGCTCAGTTCCAATGGTTCACATTGAGAGTTGACCATCTTGGGATCTGCACCAGGTATAGCAATTAATCAGGAGCATTCTATTTTAACAGGCATCCCAAAGGAGGTAGAATATCTTTCCTTACACTTGAACCAAAATTCTATTGCACAGAAAAACATGGACTAAATGATTAATTCTAAACAACACAACCTTGCAAAAGTTATATCTAGATTCCAACTTATTAAGTGCACCAAATGGTTCAAACAGACTCTGCTGTTTTTATATTTATGCCTGCAAGTAGAAATGATGAAACATAAGCTTTGTTCATAAAATACCAGATCAGTTCTTAATCATTTTTGTGTAACGGACACCACTGACAGTCTGTTAAAGCCTACAGAATGGTTTTTTAAGTACATCAAACAAAATACATAGAATAACTGAAGAATACAATCATAATGAAATAAAGTAATCCAAATATTTTTAAACCCCAAATTTCTGATATAATACATGTGCTACTTTATAATGCATTAAATCAAAATCTAATGGAGGGTTTAATAACTAGTAATGTTGAGTATAATTGCTATTTCACAGTATGTGCAACAACTATAATATAAAAAAATCTGTGATTTCAGTTAATCCTAGTTGTTTATTGTCTATATTCATAATTGAAGAAAATGCCTAAATCCAGTTAGAGATTAGTGAAAATAAATATATTTTTTTCAGTCCAAGTTCACATGCTCCCTGTACTAGGTTATCTGTTTTTATCTAAGTTCAGATAAAGACTTCATTCTACCTATGAGCAATTTATGAGTTCAGTTTGTGATACTGGAAAATAGTTTCCTGTAGCAATTTTGTCAGATCTCCAATTTCAAGGTTATTTGGAGACATTCTCTGTCAACAGGTCTTTGGTGACTCTCAGTAAGCTCTACTCCATTTAAATGTATTGAGCCTTGCTTGGCACAATGTTACCTGGGCTTTCCCATAGCCTGAGGACTCAGCATTCTGACACCAATGCAGGTTTATCTGATTAGCATTACAGAGGTGGCTTTCAAGTTGAAAACTGGCCAAATTTCCCAGCCTCCAAGGTTTATTATAATTTAGAAAACTTCTCTTAGTCATCTTCTGTTAGTTATTAAAAGGAATTTGTTCAGGACTCTCCTTGTGCCAGGGGCCCATATCATTAGACATATTAAGAAAGTAATTTATGGGCCGGCCGAGTGGCGCGATGGTTAAGAACTCGCTTGGGATGACAGAGGGCCCCGGTTCGGATCCCACATATGAGGGCCAGTGACACTGCCCTCCACAGCTAAGATGCTGAACGACAGCTCAACCTGGAGCTGGGCTGCCGGGAGTCGCCGGCGACGGCATGGGCTGCAGTCCCTGTGGCAGTAGATTGCCATGAGCGGCCAGCAGCCAGCGTGAGCGGCCAGCAGCCGCAGTGAGCGGCCGTCCAGAAGCCGGCGACTGATCTGCCTCTCCAGAGAAGAGTGCAATGATGGTGCCAACTTGGGCCAGTGAAGCAACATCCTCCACAACTAGATTGAAGAACAAAAAAAACCCGACAGCAACTTGTCTGTTCCCCTTTCCCCAATTCCCCAGCACTGTTCCCATCCCCCCAATTTCCCAATAAAAATCTTTAAAAAAAAAAAAAAAGTAAGTAATTTATTACTAACGTTCTTATTCTTGGAGTAATTGCTCTAGAATACCTTTTTGAAAGCCTACAACGAGTATTTTCTTAAGCATTTTATAATTGTTTTCTTGGTAGAAAAATGTATTATAGCTCCTTTTGTGAAGAAAACTGTGTTTTTCTATTTCATTCACATTATCCAAGTAGGCATGAAAAACAACGATAATCTTCGTGTAAGTTTGGGGGAAGGAATAGAATTTTATTTCACGCCAGCTGTGAGAGTAACATTCAAAAAACAGTATGTCCATAGTGACAAAAGGGAAGCTGAAATGTCCTATCATGAATTCAGCCCACTCTGTGCTTATTAGGGCAGAAAGGAGAAGTGGGAAGAAAATGGGAGACATTCTGGACCTCTTTACTCGTCCAATGGCAGAGTTTCACTCACCTCCATGTTGCTAAGCCCTTTCAGCAAACAGCCTATAGCTCTGCTCTCCTGAAATTAGTGCCTTCTTCATCGCATACTATCTGGCTTCCATCTCTACAATTTTATTTAAACTGTGCAAAACGTTCTCTTTATTGGTGGAATCTCAACCTTGTTTCAGCACTCAGCTTCCTTACTCTTTCAGCAAAATTTGACCCAACTGATCTTTCCCTGCTTGGGATGCTTCCTTCGGTTTCCCTGACAATATTCTTCTGGATTGCTGGCCCCACCCGCCTTTGACATCTCCTCTTCCTCCTGCTCCATAATGAGGGGTGATGCCCAAGGATCAATCCTAAACGTAATCCATTGAAATGGCTCCCAAACCTGGGTCCTCCATTGTGAGTTTTCACCTTTGACCCCGTCCTTTACCCCCACAAAGGCTCCATTCATTCAGTCCACACTTTTTGTGAGTGTTGATTTGGTTTCAAACATTTGGTTGTCCCTGCCTGTGTGTAAGCCCTGAGAGTTGTGTTTTCTCTTTTCTGTAATGTGAGTGCTTCACTGGAGCTTTGATTGCCAAGGCACCCACTTCAAGAGGTATCCACTTCAAGGATGGCGGTTTTGAATAAAAGAATGTCAGTCGCACCACTAGATAAAGAGCTAGGCTATGTCCACCATTGAGGTTCCTTTTTTTTAGAGATCTTGGTTGACTTCAGTAACTGACCATTTGTCCACTTGTTTTTTTTCTTCCTGCACTTTAAATTGCCACTCTTAGGTTTTAAATTCACCAATAGTGAGCCTGGGAAACCTTAGCCCTCACCCTCAACCCCAATAAAAGCAGAACCCCAGGCCTATACACTCCTGCTTCCCACCCCACCCCACAACCTTGATGTGTGGCCCCAGATGCGCTGTGTAACTTCCAGGTTCTTTAAGAAATAAGCTTATATTTGTTCAAAGTTTTCTTATGGTTATTGCTGAAGGTCATCTTGCAATCATAATAAGAACCAACCACAATACTAGTTATCGATAGGAAGAGATTGGCATAAAATTCGACCCTCAAAGAGTGTCCAGGTGGTAGAAGGGGCCATAGGTGAAGGACTGAAAAGTGAAGAGAGGTAGGAGGCAGACACGTAATAATTATGTCAGTGCAATAACAGAAATGAGCATTACAACGTATAATGGGAACATAGAGAAGAGACACCTAACTGATGGGAATGGGGGAACTCTTCATTTTAACCCAACAAATGTTAATTAACATTCATTCCACAAACAGTAGCAAGGACCTACTATGTGCCAGTTACCAAGCCAGGCACTAAGACTGTAAGAGTGACCAGACAGGCCTTGGTCCTGCCTTCATGGAGCTTACAGTCTACTAACCGGGAGACACAGACGCTGAACGAGTCATACAATTTCGTAATTGTAATAAGTGCTACAAAGAGATAATCACAAAGTGCCAGAGAGTGTTCAAGAGGGAGATCGAACGGGGCCTAGGAATCAGCAAAGGCTTTCCTGAGGAAACAACATTTAAGCCGAGGCCTAAAGCTAAGTAGAAAATAGCAAAGTGAGGAAAAAGTAGTCAGGGTATATCATGATTCAAAGGATGAGAATCTACCTGACAAAAGACTGTTTGATTGACAGTAAGATGAAGAGGTGAGCCGGACAGGCAAAGGTGATTTGAAGGGCTCTGTAATTAAATAATGTAACCTTTATCTTAAAAACAAAGACCAACCATCCAACAGTTTTTAAACAGGTAGTTGACAAGATCAAATTTCCATTCAGAAAAGGTCAGTTTGTCTACAGAAAGAGAGCCGATTGGCCAGCGGGCAGGAGCCAATGAGGAAAGAGGCTATTGCAATCTTCTAGATGAAAGTTAAGGATAGCTTGGTCTTGGGGGGCAGTAGAGATGGGGAGAAGTGGACAGATTTGAGAAATGTGTAGGAGGGAGAAACTACAGGGCCTGGTAATTGGATTTGGTGGTGAGAGAGGTGTAGATAGAAAACCTCATAGGGGGAGCTGCTTTTACAATAAAATAGAGGAAAGATGGTCTGAAAGTGCTGTGATGTTAGAGGGCAGAGTGGTGTGTGGTCAGGCATCAGGACTGGGCTATTAGGGAGTCCATTGGTGACTGTGGCTATGACCACGGCGGTAGAGCAGCCTAGAGACCAGTGGCTGGACGGTTGGAGATACCGCTCTACACGCCTCACTATTTATCATCCCGCAGGACTTGAGTACCTTTAACTTGAGCGTTGAGGAAGATTTTGGGGGGAGGCATCTGACCTGAGTTTTAAAGGATGAGTAGGATTAGCTCAGAGGGGGTGTGGAGGAGGAAAGATTTTCTAGTCAGAGGGAAGAGAATGTCATAAATAGCATAGTTCAAGAAATTCAGAATTGCTGGAACAGGGGACAGTGTGGGGAGGGGAAAGAAATGACGCTGGAGAGGAGGCAGGACCAGATGAGGAGAACAATGGGGAGCTACTGAAGGGTTTTATTTAAGCAAAGAAGAGACATGGCCATTTCTGGGTTGTGAAGAGATCACTTGGGCAGCTGTGTGAGTTTAAGAGGGGCCAAGAAGAAAGCCCAAAATAACAGTGAGTGTGCAGGGGGAACTGTATGAGGCCTGAACGGGGACAGAGGCACAGTGATGGAGCAGAGGGGAGGGGGGATTGGAGAGATATCTGGGAGGCAAAGGAGCCAGTGAAGTTGAGGAGGATGCGCCAGGCTTCTGGATTAGCTAAGTGGCACAGGTGATGCCATCAGCTGAGACAGAAAACAGGAGTAGAAGCAGCTTGAAGAAGAACAACGACATGTCCAATTTGAAGCTGGTTTAATTCTAGGGCCACCAGGGTGGAGATTTCTAGCAGGCACCTGAAGAAAAGATGCACTAAACTTCAGTAGAGGCGTCTGCACTGGAAGGGTGCATTTAGAAGCCCTTGTATGCAGGCAGTGGTCGGAACCATGAGGGTTTGCTCCTAGAAAACTAAGGCCACTCCTAGAAAGTGTATTTAGTGAGAAGAGTGGACCCAGGATAGAACCGTGGGTTGGTCATTTGGGTGTTGTCTCTCAGCTCCAAGTCCACCCTTCCAGACTCTGCTCTCTGAGTCTTTGGCCAGGGTTTGCAAACTCCTTTCCCATTTCTCTTTCCAGCTGGATTCCTGCTGGCTTCTGCCAATTAGGGCCACTGAAGGGAGATGGGAAGGTGTGAAAAGGGCAGAATGGACTTTCTTCCTGCTTCTAGTTGTTAGGATTGTCACTCAAGGCACAGATGATGCCACAGCGCCATTCTCAAGCGTCTTCATTCACTCCCAGCACCAGCAGAGCTACCTGCCTCAGAGCTATCAGCATAGGCCAGGTGAGCACCATGGGTGAAGGTTCAAGTACCAGCTGTGCTGTGGGGGGTGGGGATGGGCTCTCTGAGAACTTCTAATCACCCTCCAGAGGTGAGGGGTAACCTCACCTCTTCCCTTGCTCCCCCAGCCCTCGGGGTGGGAGTGGCTTCCTGCAGTTAGCGATCTGGGCTACCTCAGCATTCCCTTTCGTATTTTTTCACCTTTCCAATTTTGGTATAACCAACTGTCTGCATGGAACACCCTCAATCTGAAATGCAGTTTCTGTTTTTCTGATTGGACCTTGACTGACGCAGACCCGTATAGGGCAGGCAGAGGGCGGGTCTGCAAAAGAGACAGAAGGAAGGGTACAAAGAGAAGTGGGAGTGAAAATGAGAACAGTGTCTCATGAAACAGTGTAGCAGAGAGCAGAGAAGGAGGAAATGAGAGACTTTTAAAAATGCAGCGGATGATATTATGCAGCAGTACTAATTCTGGTGTATATCCAAAAGAATTGAAAGCAGGATCTTAAAGAGCTATTTATACACCTATGTTAGAGCTGCATTGTTCACAATAGCCAAAGATGGAAGCAACCCAAATGACCATCAACAGATGAATGGATAAACAAACAAAAAAAGGTAGCATACACATAAAATGGAATATTATTCAGCCTTAAAAAGGAGAGAAATTCTGACGTGCTATGGCATGGATGAGCCTTGTAGACATGTTAAGTGAGATAAGCCAGTCACGAAAAAGACAAATACTGTATAATTTCGCTTATGTAAAGTTTCTAGTCAAATTCATAGACTTAGAAAGTGGAATGGTGGTTGCCAGCGTCTGAGGGGAACAGGGAGTTGTCTAATGAGTACCGGGTTTCGATTCTGCAAGATGGTTGCACAACAATGTGAATATACTTAACACTATTGAACTATACACTTAAAAATGGTTAAGACAGTAAATTTTATGTTATGTGTATTTTACCACAATGTAAAACACAAAATAGAGCAGAGAGGTCCAGGAAGATAAAAACTATATGCGTCACTTAGGAGGGCATTAAAGATCTTAGGAACATAGCTTTATTAGCTATTTGGAAGTCAGACTGCAGTGGGCGGAGGAGCAAGTGCTCTGAGATGAGAAAGCAGAGACTGACTCTCTTTTGAGAAGTTTGGATAAGCAGGGGAGAAGTTGTTCAAGGGCTAAGGGTCAAGGAAGGTCAAGGTGGAGAGGTTGGAGCTTGTTTAGAAGCTGAAAGGAGCCGGCAGAGGAAGAGGGATGACATTACGTACTATGAATTAGCAGAGTCTTAAAGAAGCAGAGGATGGGGCCTGGCCTCGGGCAGAGGGGACAGCTGATTCTCCATTGTGGGAGGAAAAGCAGTAAGGCTGGGGGTGGGTGTTGACACATTTATAGATAGAAGGGTGACGGATCGAGCATGCATGATCATCTCAAGGTTTTCTCCATGATACAGGAGGCAATAGAAAGGGACCCCGAGAAAGAACGGATTGAGGGGGTTGCTGAGGGCTTAGGCAAGGTTGGAGATGATGGATTTGTAAGTGGTCTCTGCAAGACTGAGAAATTTTTCTCTGACAACTAAGTGTGAAGGTGGATTATAACATGGAGACAGGCTTGAGGTGTTGTTTGAGAGATGCTGCAGAAGGATGGGGTGTGAGAGAATCGAAGATGCTGGTTTAAGAGCAGGATTTAGATAATCAGCCAAGGAGTCTTGGGTCATTTGGGGAGATAGAGGAACCTGGAAGAACTAATAAAAAAAGTTGGAAGAAAATAAAAAGATCAAGGGGCTGATGTTTCAAAAAAATCAAAGGTATTTGAAGGGGAATGAAAGAATTGGAAACCCAAAAGGCTGGGGAATTTTTTTTTTTTTTTTTTTT
>NW_017732086.1:525995-534551 GCF_001890085.2 Hipposideros armiger
GCTGCTCAGCTCGGGCTGGACTTGAACCACTGTTGCTCAGAGCTCAAACTCTTGAGCGAGCTCTTAACCAACTGAGCCACTCAGCCAGCCCCTTGGGGAGTCTTTTAAGAAGGGTACTGGGTGAAGCAATTGCCTGAGATGGCAGGACTCAGTGTGGTCCAAGAGGAGAAAGGCACTGGAGGTCACAGGCTCTGGGGAGGGGCTGTGTTTATGTGACTTGGGACAGAAAGAAGACTGAGCCAGGTCAGTGCAGAATGTCCCCAATTGAATGTCCCACCACAGCTCATATTCACGGGACCAAAATCACACTCAAAATATTTCCCCTCTGTGGGCCACTCCTCCCAACTGTGCCATTTCTGTAAATGTCACTTCTGTAGATCCATAATGTCATAAAGAGGACATGGGACTGGGAGTTAGGACACCTGGATTCAAGTTCTGTTCTACTATTTCCTAGTCATGGACCGTGGCGATTCTTTCAACACCTCTTATAAAACTTACCTCTGCAGGGTTGTTCTGAAGACCAGATTACATGGGCATGTGAAAGCACCCAGGTGTATAACTAGGAATATAATAAATGCTCAATAGATATCAATGGAATCTGAATGTGATTTTTTTCTTCATCCCCTGTAATGAATGTATCACCAAGCCCCAATTCTGTTCAAATCTATTGTTTATTAATCAGTACCTTCCTGGATGACTCATCAAAAACTCAAGAGAACAAGGATCTCAGCACAAACCTTTCCCTCAACTTTGCAACATTGTAAATCTAATCTCTGCCTTTATTTGCTGGGGACCTTGACTATGTTCCTTACTCATCTGGTTTCATTTCCTCCCCTGACTCACAGAGATTACAAAAGAGTTGGTTCTTATATAAAGTGCCAGGTAGGCACTACATGGTTATCTCGAATACAGCTCACTTTGCTTTACAATTAAAGCTCATCCCCGTATAGATTAACCTCTGGACTGAGAGTATAATTATATAATAAATGATTAACATAATTTCCTGGGAAAATACCCAAATTCAAAAAATATATAGGTTGAGGATGAAGCTCTTTACCTATAAACAAAAGTTGTTGACTAAACTCACCACTAGCATATTAATAGATTTCCTAGAAAAGTGATTAAGTTTTCTTAGACTTAATTTTGGCATTGGTGGCAACCGTTCGACAAGGAGGGGAACTCTGGCTTCATCCCTGGAATTTGCAGCAAAGACAGGAGGAGAGCCCAGCATCTGAGTTGGCCCAGGAAAGCAAGAGCCTTTGGAGCTGGGTAGCAAAAAGGTCTATGTGGCTTCCTGACCTGGGAGATAGATATGTTTCTCAAGGATTAAGAACCCGAAAGAAAAGCAGCCTTGGTGTACATAGAAAGATGAAGCATTCCATTTTGTACAACTTGAGTTTGAGGTGCTAGCTCTATGAAGACAATTCAGTCATGGGGCACCAGATCTGGACTGATGGGGTTCAATGGTCAAAACTAATCTAACATCCATTGAAGATAAGATCTAAGTTGGGAAGGGTGGTGTCATAGGCAGTGTGTGGGTGATATGACTTTTCATCCAATCAGAGACAGAAGGCTCTGCCCAATGCCCCAGCTGACTCAGGCTAAATTGATTTGTTAAGACAGTGTCCTGGGTTAGGATGCAACAGCCTGATGTTGTGAGCACTGGTGTAGGTTTCCTTGAAAAAGAAATAATTTGTCTGACCAAAATGTTCCAGGGACTTAGTTGCAGGAACAAATCTGCTCATTTGCAGTGGAGAAGTTTAAAACTCCATCAGCCTATTGCTCTGAGAGAGAGAGAGTGCTTGCATTGTAGGAAAGGAATGAACTTGGCTTCTGAGAGTTTAAGCTTGCCTGTGGTTATTGCATATGCCCAGCTCTGATTTCTTTAAGCACAGCAAGTAAACCCATTCAGCAAGTGGGCTTGAAAAGCAACAGGTGAGAGAAGAAGGACAGTCAGGCTGAGAAGTGAAGTATCACCCATTCAGATAACATGATCCCAAGCCCGTCCTCTCCCTACCCTAGCTGCTCCTTATTTGTTTAGACACAACGCCTTGCTTGGCTTTTAACCCAGCTCACTTTTCTGCTTCCTCACTTTCTCTGAATACTCCCTTAAAGGACTTTTCCTTGTAGCAAGGTCTCTCCTTTTTATAACAGACTTCTTTTTTTCTTTTTTCCTTGTTTCATTCTCTTCTTTATTTACTGAGAATCCATTTCCTGTAAGACACGTCCTGCTAAATATGTCTGGCTACATATGCTGTCCAAAGACATCGTTCCTGACACCAAGGACTTGACAATCAAGTAGAGAAAATAAGCCTTTGACATATTTTACCATAACACAAAGGTAGAAGAAACTGGAAAGTGCCGTAAGATAAAGGTCAAACGATACTGAGGAAGTTCTAGAGGGCAGATTTCTTCTGGTGAGAGGGGTGGGGAAGGCTTCCTGTAGGAGACATTTCCTGTGAGCCTTGACCATGGAGACTATTTAAACATGCAGAAATGGGGCATTTTGTCAGTATTACACTAAATGTACACACTGAGCCGCCTTCATGTTTCGCAGTCTCGTTTCAGAGTGCAGAAAGCACTGACGTGGGATTTGTAAGAGGGAAGCTGGTGGTAAATAAGCATTTTTAAGCATAGTCTCCTGCTATTGTTCCAACCTCCACCTTCAGAATCAGAGAACTGCCCGGTGTCAGCCGTTAGTTTGGAGAACTGGTGGTGGTTTAGTAGAAAGATGCAAACATCTTTCTGATAGATGGATCATCCTTACTTCTATTTAATGTACCTTCTAATGCTAAAAATTTTGATTGTGTAATATTTATAGATGATAAAATAATGGATGTACTCATATCCCTACGTTGCAGATGGAGAAGTTGAAGCAGGAAGTCAGAATGACAACAGTCTGTGGCAAAGTTTTCACTAGTCTGTGGTAGAATGAGAAAAATAAGGAGGCTGCAATAATTTTTAACAAAATCCCTAAATGTATTAAACACAAGGATTATCTTTCATCCAGAGATTAAATTTCTGGTTTTAAAATGGCTTGTTAAAATTACATGATTGTAATGTTTGGTAGGATGGTGGTATTAAAAACAAAAAAATCTTTTCTTGTTTAAATAAAAGGCTTCTAACCCTATGAAGAGCCCATAGAAGAACACTGGCGATAAGGGAATTTTACTGGCCTATGAAATATTTTTTTCTTTTAATACACACACATTATTATTATTATTATTATTATTATTATTATTATTATTATTATTATATTATCATTATTATTATTATTATTATCAGTTTCAGGTGTACAAAACAACATAATGATTGTTATGTTGTTTACCGCCCTCACAAAGCGATCACCCCAACAAGTGTGCTCTACCCATCTGACACTGTCCACAGCTATTACAATACCATTGACATATTGGCCTATGAAATCTTAAAAGTAAATGTTCAAACTAATAAGCTTGTTGATTTAAGGAGCAGGGGGTGAATTTTTGCATACGGAATAAAACAATGTCAGAATTGAAGGGAACACAGAGACCATCTGGTTTTGCAAACTTCCTCGTTTTTTACAGATGAGGAATTCAAGGCCCAGAAATGTCAAGTGGCTTACTCAAAGTCAATTGTCCTTTTAGTTTTATATTTTCAAGTGATCCTATTTATAGTGTTTCTGATTTGTGTGTAAGCATACATGATCCAAAAAAATAAAAATAAAAAATCCATGAGCTCTTACGAGACAGGGTATTTATTCATCATAACCTCAAATTGTGTATAGCAAACTTCAAGCGATTTTTTATATCACTGCCTCTGAGTCTGTGTAACTATTTATAAGGACTCATAAAATGACCGTGCTTTATTGTTCTGCACTCAAGAAGGATCTCAAGAGCTTACAAGATCAGGCAAAGCACTGACCTGTCAAAATGCCCTTCTTGTGTTTTCTTACCTGTACAAAAGCAAAACATACCTACCACTCATTAACTACTCTGTGCTGTACTTATGATCAAATGGTGATATGACCTGTTCCATGGGTGTCAAGGTTTGTTGGTTCATTTGGTTGGAATTCACTCCCTGCCCACTCTGTGTTATATATTGTGCCGGCTTATAATGGGGCGAGGGGGGGGATGAGCAAGACCAGCCATGCCATCCAGGGGGTGAATGTCTAATGGAGGAATCTCAGTTGTGAAGGACCTTGAAAACCTGATAGTGGATTATAGACTGATGTTGGAGGTGCCAGGGGGGCTGCCATTCTATGTATCTGCACTGAGGAATGACTCAATGGACATGGCATTTCAGGGATATCTGGTAAAGATGTGCCAAGCAGATGGGGTGGAGAGACACCTAGAGTAAGAGTTGTAATAATCAATGTGTGGTTACAGAGGACCTGCCCTGGCTGAGAACAGAAGAAGGGAGGGCCTGAGACTTTTCGAGGAAATAATGCCTGGAGATTGATGACTAATGGGATAAGGGAGACAAAAAATAAGAGTGACTCACAGATGCTCCTCCAACTTTCAGAATCTTAAGCGATTGAGAAATTGGTGATGGCATTAGACAAAGCTAGGGGAGTTGGGAAGGAAGCCCCTACTCTAAGTTCAGGGAGAGAAACTGTTTGGGTCCTAGTACTTCTTGCTGCTTCTCCTTGTCGATATGACTATGTCTGTACTTTCAGGATTCTATATTTCCATGAGTTAATCTGAAAGCCAGTTAATGCTGTTAATGGTAGCTTCTTGTTTTATTGTTAATATGTACTTGCATCATAGAGAAGCAAAAAACCAGTCTGTATATAAATTCTGGAGTATCCTTTTTGACTACCTATGTCAGCAATAGAGCGGGTCTGTGTTTGTTCTGCCTGGTGGGAGAGGTCTACAATCCGGGCAGAAGTGGACCTTTGTAGCATCCCTGTCTTATTCAACAATGAGGGTGGTTCACATCTCTGGTTCTATTCTTGGACCCAAAGAGCTGGAAATGTGGGTGAGGACTGGCTTATCAAGCCAGAAGGGGAATCGGAACAGAATTATAACAACAACTTTGTGCTCTGACTTTTGACTCAAGAAGTATTGGGCTTGTTCCCAGATTTCAGGCCTGGAATATGCTCACACTGCAAAGTAAAGCAAAGCATGGCTATACGCCTATCTCACGGGTAGCTATCTGACCCTGGTAAACGGGCTAAAAATCTGAATACAGCCTTCAAACCACAGGTAATTCTGAGTTTATTAGATAATTCTGCAATTCTTTGATGGGTTTTGAATGTTCTGATATAAAGAGAGTACAAAAATACATAGCTGCATTTATAACACAGCAGAAAATAATGTTCCAAATTTTTGAGGCTTTTAAATTTAGTAAACTAGGTTCCACAAAAAAATACATTAGCCCAGTTGAAAGGTGCCTGCTTTCCCTTTTACCAGCATCTAGCCCTGCATAATGAGCTGGGAACAGCGTTTTCAATCTCTTGTAACTTTTGTCTCTTACAATGTTTTCTTTCATAGGAAACCCTACCACCCCAGACTCATTTTACTTATTTGTTTTATAAAACAGTATCCTGGGTGAAAATCTTCAAACTGCACAGGGATAATGCTTGAAATGTATGGGGCTACAAGTCTGAAGGTAGCTGTTGAACGCTGTGCTTGCAGTCACTTTAGGAAACAAAAGGAACTAGAAGTCAAAAGGATCCAGTACCTTAGGGACACGCATAGCTAGAAAGGAATTCCCCTCCTTGTGTTTCATTTTGTTGCTCAACCCAAGAACCACGTAAACTATGACAAAATTTACCTTGACATTTCACATTGTCATTCTTAAGGAATGTAAATAAAACTAACTGGCTTGTCTTTTCCAAGTGGGAATTTTGTGGAAACATTTCTAAATTAACAGCACGGTTCTTTACTGACACTCATGTTATGAGCTAAACCTTAGGTGTGCGGTAAAAAGTTAATGTTTTTTGTTTTATTTGGTTGGCTCTTCACTCCTTGAGAAGGGTGCTTTGTACACCTACTACCAAGATTAATAAACAGTATGCTCAACTATATGGCTGTGACAGGCTGATGAACCAGAGTAGAAAAAGCAAATATTTAGCAGCACAATCATGCAGTTAGGCTAGCCATGGGATTATGGACAGATGGAAAAATTCTTGGGGATATTAATTTTTATTTTGACACTTAAAAAAAATTAGCATAACTGAGTAAGTGACTGTCTAGCAGTATCTCAAATTCCTCCCTGGCGGAAGCCATGTGTTTTTCTCAGTTGGATTCTAGCCCTGGACTAATCTCTGGGCCTCAGTTTCCTCAATTATGAACAGAGCTTTAGCTCTTCCCTCTGCTGTTGGGATGGGAAGTGGGGGGTGGGGAGTGTCTGTGAATGGGTATGGGATTTCTCTTGGAAGTGATGAAAATATTCTAAATTTGATTTTGATAATGTCTGTACAACTCTGTGAATATGTTAAAAACATTGAATTGCACACTTTAAATGAGTGAACTGTATGGTATATGTTATGAGCTGAATTGTGTCCCCCTCAAAATTCATATATTGAGGGCCAGCCAAGTGGCTCAGTTGGTTAAGAGTTGACTGAAGAGCGCGAGCTCTGAGCAAGAGAGCCGCCAGTTTGCTTCCCACATGGGCCAGTGATGTTGCGCTCGAGCTGAGCTGTCACTGAGCTGCCAACAGGTGGCAGGATGGCTCAGCTGGTGTAATAACAAGATTGCCTGTTCAATGGTGGGCTATGCCCACCCGCAACTAAGACTGAACTTGGCACCTTGAGCTGAGCTGCCACCCAGATGGCTCAGTGGATAGAGCGTGCGCTCTTAACAACAAGGCTGCTGGTTCAACTCCCTCATGGGATGGTGGCTACGCCCACCCACAACTAAGATTGAACACAGCACCTTGAGCTTAGAGGCCACGAGCTGCCAATGGGAAGCCAGATGGCGACTGGTGCTCTCCACAATGAAAACTAAAGAACAACAACTTGGCTGTTCCCCTTCCCCAATTCTCCAACACTGTTCCCCTTCCCCAATTCCTTAATACAAATCTTAAAAAAAAAAAAAAATTCATATGTTGAGTTTTTAAACCTCCAGTACCCCAGAATGTGACTGTATTTGGAGAGAGGGTCTTTAAAGAGGAAATTAAATTAAAATGAGGTTAGTAGAGTGGCCTCCAATCTGATATGACTGGTGTCCTTATAAGAAGAGGAGATTAGGACACAGACATACAGAGGGTAGGCCATGTGAAGACACAGAGAAGACAGTCATATAAAAGCCAAGGAGAGAGGCCTCAGAAGAAACCAACCCTGCCAGCACGTTGATCTTGGACTTCTAACCTCCAGAATTGTGAGAGAATAAATTTCTATTATAGGCCCCCCATCTGTGGTGCTTTGTTATGGAAGCCTGCAGTTTTTATTTTTATGTGTCAACTTGGTTGGACCACAGTGCCCAAATATTTGGTTAAACATTATTTTGGAGTTCCTATGAAGGTGTTTTTTGGATGAGATTAAACATTTAAATCCATAGACTCTGAGTAAAGCTGTTTATCCTCCCTAATGTGGGTGGGCCTCATCCAACCAATATAAGGCCTGGATAGAACACAGACTGACATCCCCTGAGAAAGAGGGAATTCTGCCGGAAGACTGCCTTTGGGCTGCACTGGGTCTTCTGCCTGCTCACCTGCCTTGCAGATCTTGGAATTGCACTTCCAATATCGCATGAGCCAATTCCTTAAAATTAATTCTCTCTCTCCCTCTCCCTCTCTCCTCTCTCTTTCTATCTCTCTCAATCCTGTATGTACACACACACACACACACACACACACACACACACACACACACACACACTTACGCGCGCGCCCTATTGGTTCAGTTTCTCTGGAAAACCCTGAGTAATATATTTTGCCCTAGAAAACAAATACAATATGTGAATTATGTTTCAATAAGTCTGTTAAAAAAAAAAACTTAGAAGGCTAAATCCAAAACATTAACATTAATTATTTGGTGGTAGGGTTTGCAGTGTTTTAGGTTTATTTTTAGTTTAGTTTATCCAGACTTGTGTTTGTTGTGACCATGTGTGATTCGTGTAATGATAATTTAAGAAAAGATTTCCATGGAGAGGACCATTCAGAAGCAAGGTTAGAGAACACAGAACCCGGAGGACATAGGGATATGGTGGGGCGCATTGTGATGCCGCTTACTAGGATGGGACTCAAATCAAATTACATCTACTACCGTGAGAAACTCTCAGCATATACACAGTTGGCTTATGATACAGCTGCTAAGGTTGTTCCCTGGAACACGAGTAATAAAGAAATTTCATTTTTCCTACCAACTTGATTTTTCTGCCATTTTCAGTTATTCTTTCATTCAATCAGCTAACAAGCTTATACTGAGCACCAGCTATGTCCAAGAACTGCACTAAATAACAGAGATCCACAAACAAACAAAATAAACTCACTTCAGGGGAGATTATAAGATACCATGTGATAAAGGCTCTCATAGGGTTAGCTGAGATAGTTGTTTGTACACATGGAAAGAGCTGCCTGACCCCAGGAAGATAAGGGTGAGAAGAGGCTTTTATTTTTATTTATTTATTTATT